>NC_068400.1:13874109-14174109 GCF_023724105.1 Carassius gibelio | reverse complement strand
AATGTGAAGATTAATTTTTAGTCAATTCTGCAAGACAGACTTTCAGGAAAGGAGGTGGAATAAAAATGAGCTCCTAAATCTTAATCCCAGATTCTGGAAGATATATTCCTCAAACCATCGGACAAGAGGAGGTGGTGCTGGTCCTTCACGAGTCACTCTAATCTGTTCATAAAGCCTATATATAAAGTCTTAATATATAGTATTTCACAATACTTCATGGTATTCTAATTAAATCATTTTTTGGAATCTTAGATCTCTCAGAACCTGACACATTGTAATTCTGAGACTCCAGGAAAGTGGCAGTTCTGTAAAATGTTGGCGCTGGAGACTAAATGCTCACTGATAGTTTCACACCTAATTCACTTAAAACACACACAAACACACACACACAGTGACAGAGGGACAGAGTGACATCAGATGTATGTTTTTTAATTTTCTGTCATCCATATAATGTTGTATAGTCATGAAACTATGCATATTTCCTCAGAATGACTTGTCTTCTATGTGTACATTTTTTTGAAGTGTTTAGAAGCTGCACTTTTTTTTACTGGTTCTTTTTTTACTATTATTTCAAAAAATCACCACGACAAAACCATTCAAGCTATCCAAAATTCATTCACACCTGTTCTGTAAGATTAATTCTTTAAACAGTGGTAAAAGAGGATGTGGTGCTGAACCTTCAAGAGTCACTTAAAACGTATCTGTCCATAAAGCCTATTAAGAATTATTCTTAATATACAGTTCACAATACTTCAGCTTGTTATTCTAATTAAGTGAGGGTCATTTTATCAGTAAAATTCCTAAAATACATATTATTTTATTTGAAAGATTTCTATAAATTATTTAAATCATACTCGTTTCTCCAATAATTATTTAAAAGTAATCCTATAGCTCCCTCTGGTGGCCATTATAGGTACTAAGAATTGCAAGCTTGATTTATAAGTTATGATAGTTTTAATTTTATGCTGGCTCTTGAAAATGATAAAGCTATGAAACTTACTGTGCTTCCTTCAAATGAGGACTTCTACTTATATAAAAAATTATGAAGAGTTAGAATGAAAAATTTTAAAGATATAGTAAAATAACTATTGTATTTTTTATGTTACTTTAATAAATCTCTATGGCAACACCATTTAAGCTATCCTAAACCCATTCACAATTTAACATCTCAGTATATTGGCATCATGTTGAAAAAGGAGTATGGAGTAGTATGAGGAGGAGTATGAATTCATTTACAGGCTGATTTTATCATAAATCCACAATAAAATTTCTGAGTTCTGTATCAATCTGTGTTGTTGTTTGTTTATTTTTATCTTTTATTTTTCATAGGAAGATAACTGACCCTTTACTCTCCTTTTTAATAAATGTGCTTATAAACCAAGGACAAGCTATTTATAGCTGTATTTATAAACTGCTTACTACTGACTATTAATATTGGGACAAGGCTTTATAAAGCATGAACTGACTATTTACTAATGAGTGCAGTTATTATAAAGTGTTATCAATGAATTTGCTAATGTTAACAAATTAGACATTATTTTACAGTGTTATCAAATCCTTAAATGACTCATAAGCATTTGTGAAAGTTCTGCTTGCATTACAGCTTAGTATTGATCTGTGAGCTGAACAGATTTACTGTTACATCTATGAGATTATGTAAATTCAAATAAATATAATGTCACAGGATGTCATAGGTCAGTATCAAATTAATTTGAAATTATTATTTGCAGCACAAATAAGTTTTTTTTAGGATTTTTAAAAATCCCTAAAACTGACAGAAAAAGGTTAAGGCCTAAGCTATTTCTATGTGAGTGGCTAAATTTATTTTTGTTTTCATAATTGTAATACACAAACTATGAAATTATACAAAATGTATAAAAAGGTAAATAAATAAATACGCACACATTAAAAAAGCAGCCAAGTCGAATGAGTTTCCTTTTTTATATAGATTAAAATTGAAGACAGAAGCAAGTGGTAAATGTGGTCACTTTAATATTCAAATCCAGTAGATCCAGTTTATGTTCACGTGGCTGTTTTCGTTTATATTCGCCAAGCTATTATGTATTTTGAAATAATCTTGTCCGTTATGTGTTCGTTCGTACGACGAAAGACAGAAACCTGCAGCTCGAGAGATATGTTATTCTGCCAGTCGCGCTTTCAAATAGTCTTGCACACTTAAACGGGTCACAAACACCTGCATTTAGCTCTTGTAGTGTTACAATGGGTTTATTGTGTGCATTTGTGGTAATATTTTATTTAAAAAAGCTCTTAAACAAGAATAAATTCGTTTGTTTTGAGCTCGACACTGTACGCGCTGATCGGAGGCGTGATTTCAGATAGGCAGCCACAAATATTTCATTTTCACACAAACAGTTCAAAAACATCTGAATTTAGCTCTTGGTGTGTTCTAATTGGTTGATTGTGTGATATCGCTGTAATAATTTATTTTTAAAAGCTTTAAAACAGGAATACATTTGTTTTTTCTGAGCTCTTTACTCCAGACGCTCGTGGTCACAGCGGTGATTCATCTCTCCTATTTCTCACGTATCTCTGGCCAGAAATAATTTATCCATGAGCCCTGAACCGGTAATAATCAGATATGTTGGTTTAGCTTGTCAGTGTGAATTAAATCTAAGTATTTATTTGTATTTTTAACCGATTTAAAAGTGAAAGTAAAAGTTCGGGAATTGCACCTGTAGGGGCGCAATTTCTCTCAGACAATGGAAGTCTGAAGCACATATACTCAAACAGAGGGACAGAGTGAGATGAGATGTCTGACAGTTTTTTAATTTTCTGTTATCCATACAGTGTTGTAAAGTCGTTAAACTATGCATATTTCCTCAGAATGACTTTTTCATCTGTATGAAAAAATTCTTTGACGTGTTTGGAAGCTGCAATTTAAAAATACAATAATGATTCCCTTTGTAAGGTCATTTAAAAAAATCACCACGGCAAAACCATTCAAGCTATCCAAAATCCATTCACAATTTAAGTTCCTATCAGAAATACTGATGTGTGTTCAGAGTTTTGTGAAATTCTAAGTATGTTATTTGCCTCAAAATCACCTGAGAAGTATTCCAGTTTGACATGTTGCCACGCCAACAATTTTTTAGATATCAATATCCCCCTTGCAGATTTATATCGGCTGTGTTTTAACATTATTCTGATGAAGTTTGAAGCAAATCGAGTAATAATAAGATGCTGAATTCAAATCATTTTGAAAATGACACACTTCCTTCTGCCAGTTGGTGGCGCTATAACTTTGACTCCTAATAGTCACATATATGCGATCGACATCATACAACGAATAATCTGATGAAGTTTGATTAAAATCAGGAAATGTATGTGGACGGTATTAGACACTTCCTGTTTCTCATTTCTCGCCATAATTTCAACGCCTCGCCACGAGCAAACCGTTCGAGATATCAAAAATCCCCTGGCAATTTTTCATCTCCAGTGTCTTGAGATCATGTTGACCAAGTTTGGCGGCAATCGAGAAAAAAACCTATGACAAGTATTTCAAATTCCAGAGCATGCGCTTTTTACATAACTCTAAATAGCTGACTTCCTGTTGGGTGGAGCCTATGACATGCAATACGAAAGTTGTTCGGCACGATGAGATCTAAATGTGTACTGAGTTTCATATTAATATGTGCAAGTATGTGTGAGCTATACATCAACATTTCTGACTGTGTTCCAGGGGGCGCCGTAGAGCCCCTGTGCCACGCCCGGGTCCCAGCCTCTGCAGGCTCCTAAAGGCCACAGATTCCAAAGTGTGCGCAAATTTTCAAGAGTTTTTGAGTATGTTAAGGACCCCAAAAGCCCCCGCAACTTTGACGAAAAATTTGAATACTAAACCCTAAATAGCCAACTTCCTGTTGGGCGGAGCCTATGATATGCAATACAAAAGTTGTTTGGATTGATGAGATTTATATGTGTACCGAGTTTCATTCGTCTACGAGCAAGAATGTATGATATATGGCCCTCCATATTCCAGGGGGCGCTGTAGAGCCCCTGTGCCACGCCCGTGTATCAGTCTCTGCCCGGCCCTAATGGCCGCAGGTTCCAATCTGTGTGCCAATTTTCAAGACTTTTTAAGCACGTTAAGGGCCCCAAAAGCCCCCGAGACGTTGGAAAAAATAATAATAAATATAGCTGCAAGCAGCGATGGCGGGCTCAAGCCACCAATGCCATCGCCACCCCGGTGGCATCAGGTAAACTGTGCCCAGCGGGCACATGCATTCACAATATCCCTCTGGCAGTGAGGTTTTAAAGGATATGGCAGTTAAAGGGTTAATCCGAATCATCTAGACTTTAAAATCACATTCAGAACAATATATATATATATATATATATATATATATATATATATATATATATTTAGTAACACTTTACAATAAGATTTCATTTATAAACATTATGTTAACATGAACAATATTTATATAGCATTCATTCATGTCAGTTAATATTCCAAACTTAAACATTAAAACATTGTTTTATTGTGATTTGTTTCCAAGCACATTGTACCAATTCCAAACCATATCAATCTTAAAGCTGCGGTAGGGAACTTTTGACGCTCTAGCGGTTAATAAACAGAACTGCTCGCGTCTTGCAGAAGAACATTGTAGCTGGAGCTACTTCTCTCTGTTTATGTCTATGAAGAATCACAAAGGTACTGGGTTACTCCGCCACGGTATCCCCGAAGCAATCTAAAATAGTCCGAATATAAACACTTATTATAGGTGTACCCTAGTGATTCAGGACAAGCTAAAAACACGGTTTGGAAAATGGATTCATGGTGTACTCGCTTATTATGTTCATTTTTCTACATTTTGAACACAAACAAAGTTACGGACCGCAGCTCTGATTGGTTGTTTTTTACCGGGAGCGCATGACTTTCTGCAAATGGCAATAGGACCACTGGGAGGAGCCAGAGGAGCTTGATTTTTTTCACAGATTATATGTCTCATATTCTACTGTCAGGACATAATGACAGGTTTAATAAATATGTAAAAAATATTTTTTTACAAAAGTTCCCTACAGCACCTTTAATAACTACCATTATTTTTTATTTAATAATTTATGAGTGCTATACAATAGTCCAGGAAAGCTGGAAGAGAAAAACTCCTTATATTCATGTGTGCAGAATTATTAGGCATGTTTTCTTTTACAGATGAAATGCGCTAAAAAAGAGTTTTAACTCAAACTGTTTTAACTCAAAGTCGAAAATTATGAAATACCCATGAGAAATATCAAACACAAATGCAATACAGAAATGGATAAGTTAAGACTTGACCATTGTACAAAAATGCTGACTGGGTCATGAGGTCAGAAAAGAAGAAGAAAAAAAACAGGTCAAGAAGAACTGACAAAAATAATTGCAAAATAATTAGGAATTAATGTGAAGATTAATTTTTAGTCAATTCTGCAAGACAGCCTTTCAGTAAAGGAGGTGGAATAAAAATTAGCTCCTAAATCTTAATCCCGGATTCAGGAAAATATATTCCTCAAACCATCGGACAAGAGGAGGTGGTGCTGGTCCTTCACGAGTCACTATAATCTGTTCATAAAGCCTATATATAAAGTCTTAATATATAGTATTTCACAATACTTCATGGTATTCTAATTAAATCATTTTTTGGAATCTTAGATCTCTCAGAAGCTGACACATTGTAATTCTGAGACTCCAGGAAAGTGGCAGTTCTGTAAAATGTTGGCGCTGGAGACTAAATGCTCCCTGATAGTTTCACACCTAATTCACTTAACACACACACACACACACACATTACCCACAGTGACAGAGGGACAGAGTGATATCAGATGTATGATAGTTTTTTAATTTTCTATCATCCATATAGTGTTGTATAGTCATGAAACTATGCATATTTCACATATTTCCTATGTGTACATTTTTTTGAAGTGTTTAGAAGCTGCACTTAAAAAAAATAAAATAAAAGACATTTACTGGTTACTTTTTTACTGTTATTTCAAAAAATCACCACGACAAATCCATTCAAGCTATTCAAAATTCATTCGTACCTGTTCTGTAAGATACATTCTTTAAACAGTGGTAAAAGAGGATGTGGTGCTGATCCTTCAAGAGTCACTCAAAACGTATCTGTCCATAAAGCCTATAAAGAATTATTCTTAATATACAGTTCACAATACTTCAGCTTGTTATTCTAATTAAGTGAGGGCCATTTTATCAGTAAAATACATAAAATACATATTATTTTTCTTTGAAAGACTTCTATAAATGATTTAAATCATACTTGTTTCTACAATAATTATTTAAAAGTAATCCTATAGCTCCATCTGGTGGTCATTATTGGTGCTAAGAATTGCAAGCTTGATTTATATGTTATGATAGTTTTAATTTTATGCTGGCTCTTGGAAATGATAAAGCTATGAAACTTACTGTGCTTCCTTCAAATTATGACTTCTACGTATATAAAAAATTATGAAGAGTTGGAATTAAAAATTTTAAAGATATAGTAAAATAACTATTGTATTTTGTTTATGTTACTTTAATAAATCGCTATGGCCACACCATTTAAGGTATCCTAAACCCATTCGAAATTGAACATCTTCAGTATATGGCTTCATGTTAAAACAGGTGTGAACTACTTGTGTCTTCTTGGAGGAGAATGAATTCATTTACAGGCTGAGTTTATCATAAATCCACAATAACATTTCTGAGTTCTGTATCAATCTGTGTTGTTGTTTGTTTATTTTTATTTTTTATTTTTCATAGGAAGATAACTGACCCTTTACTCTCCTTTTTAATAAATGTGCTTATAAACCAAGAACAAGCTATTTATAGCTGTATGGATTTACATTTAAAAAATTAGCCTACGGCAATCATTCTAAACAGCTTGAATAAAACCTGTTAATATTTATTATAGACCACTGTAACTGTGTATAATCTAACAAACAAGTTTATTATGAAAATAAAAGTGTGTACACCAGATAAATTGGACGATAAAGAAATTGCTAACAATAGTATAATAGAGCATGTTTTAGGTTTTTAGGCGTTTAGATGCAGAAATTGACAAATCAAATGTAAAATAAAATGTAATTGATTTAATTAAATATAGATTAAGTCTTGTTAGAGCAAAATAATAAATAAATACCTACACACATTAAAAAAGCAGCCAAGATTAATGAGTTTAATTTTTTATATAGATTAAAATTGAAGACAGAAACAGCTGGTATATATGCGGTCACTTAATATTAAAATCCAGTAGATCCACTTCAGATTTATTTCTCAACAGTTTATGTTCACGTGGCTGTTTTCATTTATATTAGCCAAGCTATTATGTATTTTGAAATAATCTTGTCCGTGATGTGTTCGTTCTTACGACGAAAGGCAGAATCCTGCAGCTCCAGAGATACATGTTATTCTGCCAGTCGCGCTTTCAAATAGTCTTGCACACATAAACGGGTCACAAACACCTATTTAGCTCGTGTTGTGTTATAATGGGTGTATAGTGTGCATTTATGGCAATAATTTATTTTAAAAAGCTCTTAAACAAGAATAAATTCGTTTGTTTTGAACTTGTGACACTGTACGCGCTGATCGGAGGCAGTGATTTCAGATAGGCAGCCGCAAATATTTCATTTTCACACAAACAGTTCAAAAACATCTTAATTTAGCTCTTGGTGTGTTCTAATTGGTGAATTGTGTGATATCGCTGCAATACTTTATTTTTAATAGCTATAAAACAAGAATAAACTCGTTTTTTCTGAGCTCATCATTCCACACGCTCCTGCTCAGAGCGGTGATTCATCTCTCGTGTTTCTCACGTATCACTGACCACACATCCATTATTAATGAGCCCTGACCTGGTAATAATCATATATGTTGGTTTAGCTTGTCAGTGTGAATTAAATCCAAGTATTATTTTGTATTTTAACCGATTTAAAAGTGAAACCAAAAGAGAGTCTCCTCCCTTTTTTAGTTCAGGATATGAACCTGTAGGGGCGCTATTTCTCTCAGACAATGGAAGTCTAAGCACACACACTCAAACAGAGGGACAGAGTGAGATGAGATGTCTGAGAGTTTTTTAATTTTCTGTTATCCATACAGTGTTGTAAAGTCATGAAACTATGCATATTTACTCAGAATAACTTTCTTTTCTGTATGAAAAAAGGTTTTGAAGTGTTTGGAATTTAAAAATGCAGGAAAATTAATAATTCCATTTTTACTGTCATTTAAAAAAATCACCACGACAAAACCATCCAAGCTATCCAAAACCCATTCACAATTTAAGTTCCTCAATGTTTTTTCAACATGTAGACAAAGTTTGGTGTTTACAGTGTTACTCTCCTCTGAGCAGTATGCATTAATTCACAGCTAAATGTAAAAAACAATCCACATTCAAATCAAAATAGCCGACTTCCTGTTGGTCGTAGCTAATGACTGTGAATTAGAAAGTTGTCCGTCTTGATAAGAACAATTTTTGTACTGAGTTTGGTGTCTGTAGCTAAAACTAACCCCCCCACTTTTGACAAAAGGTGGCGCTATAGAGTGCCTCTTCCACGCCCTCTTATGAACTTTTGCCAGTGTCTAGCTGTCACTAATACTGATATGTGTTCTGAGTTTGATGAAATTCTAAGCATGTTATATGCCTCAAAATCACCTGAGAAGTATTCCAGTTTGACATGTTGCCACGGCAACAATATTTTTAGATATCAATATCCCCCCAGCAGATTTATATCGACTGTGTTTTAACATTATTCTGATGAAGTTTGAAGCAAATCGAGTAAAAATAAGATGCTGAATTCAAAGCATTTTGAAAATGAAACACTTCCTGCTGCCAGTTGGTGGCGCTATAACTTTGACTCCTAATAGTCACATATATGCGATCGACATCATACAATGAATAATCTGATGAAGTTTGATTACAATTAGGAAATGTATGTGGATGGTATTAGACACTTCCTGTTTCTCAATTCTCGCCATAAATTCAACGCCTCGCTATGAGCAAACCGTTTGAGATATCAAAAATCCCCTGGCAATTTTTCATCCCCAATGTCTTGAGATCATGTTGACCGAGTTTGGTGTCAATCGGCAAAAAACCCTATGACAAGTATTTCAAATTCCAGAGCATGTGCTTTTTACATAACTCTAAATAGCTGACTTCCTGTTGGGCGGAGCCTATGACATGCAATACGAAAGTTGTTCAGCACGATGAGATCTATATGTGTACTGAGTTTGATATTAATATGTGCAAGTATGTGTGAGCTATGCATCAACATTTCTGACTGTGATCCAGGGGGCGCCGTAGAGCCCCTGTGACACGCATGGGTCCCAGCCTCTGCAGGCTCCTAAAGGCCACAGATTCCAAAGTGTGCGCAAATTTTCAAGAGTTTTTGAGTATGTTAAGGACCCCAAAAGCCCCCACAACTTTGACGAAAAATATGAATACTAAACCCTAAATATCCAACTTCCTGTTGGGCGGAGCCTATGACATGCAGTACGCAAGTTGTTTGGTTTGATGAGATCTACATGTGTACCGAGTTTCGTGCGTCTACGTGCAAGTATGTATGATATATGGCCCTCAGTATTCCAGGGGGCGCTGTAGAGCCCCTGTGCCACGCCCGTGTATCATTCTCTGCCCGGCCCTAATGGCCGCAGGTTCCAATGTGTGTGCCAATTTTCAAGACTTTTTAAGCATGTTAAGGGCCCCAAAAGCCCCCGAAACCTTGAAGAAAAATAATAATAATAATAATAATAATAACAAAATATAGCTGCAAGCAGCGATGGCGGGCTCAAGCCACCAATGCCATCGCCACCCCGGTGGCATCAGGTAAACTGTGCCCAGCGGGCACATGCATTCACAATATCCCTCTGGCAGTGACGTTTTAAAGGATATGCCGGTTAAAGGGTTAATCCGAATCATCTAGACTTTAAAATCACATTCACAGAACAATATATATATATATTCCCCAAACATATATATATATATATATATATTTAGTAACACTTTACAATAAGATTTCATTTATAAACATTATGTTAACATGAACAATATTTATATAGCATTAATTTATGTCAGTTAATATTCCAAACTTAAACATTAAAACATTGTTTTATTGTGATTTTTTTCCAAGCACATTTTACCAATTCCAAACCATATCAATCTTAATAACTACCATTATTTTTTATTTAATCATTTATGAGTGCTATACAATAGTCCAGGAAAGCTGTAAGAGAAAAACTCCTTATATTCATGTGCAGAATTATTAGGCTGTTTTCTTTTACAGATGAAATGCGCTAAAAAAGAGTTTTAACTCAAACTGTTTTAACTCAAAGTCGAAAATTATGAAATACCCATGAGAAATATCAAACACAAATGCAATACAGAAATGGATAAGTTAAGACTTGACCATTGTACAAAAATGCTGACTGGGTCATGAGGTCAGAAAAGAAGAAGAAAAAAAAAAACAGGTCAAGAAGAACTGACAAAAATAATTGCAAAATAATTAGGAATTAATGTGAAGATTAATTTTTAGTCAATTCTGCAAGACAGACTTTCAGGAAAGGAGGTGGAATAAAAATGAGCTCCTAAATCTTAATCCCGGATTCTGGAAGATATATTCCTCAAACCATCGGACAAGAGGAGGTGGTGCTGGTCCTTCATGAGTCACTCTAATCTGTTCATAAAGCCTATATATAAAGTCTTAATATATAGTATTTCACAATACTTCATGGTATTCTAATCAAATCATTTTTTGGAATCTTAGATCTCTCAGAACCTGACACCGAGTAATTCTGAGACTCCAGGAAAGTGGCAGTTCTGTAAAATGTTGGCGCTGGAGACTAAATGCTCCCTGATAGTTTCACACCTAATTCACTTAACACACACACACACACACACATACACACACACACACACACACACACACACACATTACCCACAGTGACAGAGGGACAGAGTGACATCAGATGTATGATAGTTTTTTAATTTTCTATCATCCATATAGTGTTGTATAGTCATGAAACTATGCATATTTCCTCAGAATGACTTGTCTTCTATGTGTACATTTTTTTGAAGTGTTTAGAAGCTGCACTTAAAAAAATAAAAGACATTTACTGGTTACTTTTTTACTGTTATTTCAAAAAATCACCACGACAAAACCATTCAAGCTATCCAAAATTCATCCACACCTGTTCTGTAAGATAAATTCTTTAAACAGTGGTAAAAGAGGATGTGGTGCTGATCCTTCAAGAGTCACTCAAAACTTATCTGTCCATAAAGCCTATAAAGAATTATTCTTAATATACAGTTCACAATACTTCAGCATGTTGTTCTAATTAAGTGAGGGTCATTTTATCAGTAAAATACATAAAATTCATATTATTTTTCTTTGAAAGATTTCTATAAATGATTTAAATCATACTTGTTTCTACAATAATTATTTAAAAGTGATCCTATAGCTCCATCTGGTGGCCATTATTGGTACTAAGAATTGCCAGCTTGATTTATATGTTATGATAGTTTTAATTTTATGCTGGCTCTTGAAAATGATAAAGCTATGAAACTTACTGTGCTTCCTTCAAATGATGACTTCTACGTATATAAAAAATTATGAAGAGTTGGAATTAAAATTTTTAAAGATATAGTAAAATAACTATGGTATTTTTTTATGTTACTTTAATAAATCTCTATGGCCACACCATTTAAGGTATCCTAAACCCATTCGCAATTTAACATCTTCAGTATATGGCTTCATGTTAAAAAAGTTTGGTGTGAACTACTTGTGTCTTCTTGGAGGAGAATGAATTAATTTACAGGCTGAGTTTATCATAAATCCACAATAACATTTCTGAGTTCTGTATCAATCAGTGTTGTTGTTTGTTTATTTTTATTTTTTTATTTTTCATAGGAAGATAACTGACCCTTTACTCTCCTTTTTAATAAATGAGCTATTTATAGCTGTATTTATAAACTGCTTACTACTGACTATTAATATTGGGACAAGGCTTTATGAAGCATGAACTGACTATTTACTAATGAGTGCAGTTATTATAAAGTGTTATCAATGCATTTGCTAATGTTAACAAATTAGACATTATTTTACAGTGTTATCAAATCCCTTAAATGATTTGTAAGTGTTTTGTAATGATTTTATTGACCTAAAAGCATTTGTGAAAGTTCTGCTTACATTACAGCTTAGTCTTGATCTGTGAGCTGAACAGATTTACTGTTACATCCATGACATTATGTAAATTCAAATAAATATCATGTCACAGGATGTCAGAGGTCAGTATCAAATTAGTTTGAAATTATTATTTGCAGCACAAATAAGGTTTTTTAGGATTTTTAAAAATCCCTAAAACTGTCAGAAAAGGATAAGGCCTAAGATTTCTATGTGAGTGGCTAAATTTGTTTGTTTTTATAACTATAATGCATAAACTATGAAACTATACAAAATGTATAAAAAAGTACAAGTTATTCTTTTCCAATGTTTTTTATTTATTTACTTTTTTTTTTTTTTTTGGGATTTACATTTTTAAAAATTAGCCTACTGCAATCATTCTAAACAGCTTGAATAAAACCTGTCAATATTTATTATAGACCACTATAACTGTGTATAATCTAACAAACGAGTTTATTATGAAAATAAAGTGTGTACACCAGATAAATTGGACGATAAAGAAATTGCTAACAATAGTATAATAGAGCATGTTTTAGGTTTTTAGGCGTTTAGATGCAGAAATGGACAAATCAAATGTAAAATCAAATGTAATTGATTTAATTAAATATAGATTAAGTCTTGTTAGAGCAAAATAATAAATAAATACGTACACACATTAAAAAAGCAGCCAAGATGAATGAGTTTAATTTTTTATATAGATTAAAATTGAAGACAGAAGCAGCTGGTATATGCGGTCACTTAATATTAAAATCCAGTAGATCCACTTCAGATTTATTTCTCAACAGTTTATGTTCACGTGGCTGTTTTCGTTTATATTAGCCAAGCTATTATGTATTTTGAAATAATCTTGTCCGTGATGTGTTCGTTCTTACGACAAAAGGCAGAATCCTGCAGCTCGAGAGATATATGTTATTCTGCCAGTCGCGCTTTCAAATAGTCTTGCACACTTAAACGGGTCACAAACACCTGCATTTAGCTCGTGTAGTGTTATAATGGATGTATTGTGTGCATTTATGGCAATAATTTATTTTGAAAAGCTCTTAAACAAGAATAAATTCGTTTGTTTTGAACTTGTGACACTGTGCGCGCTGATCGGAGGCAGTGATTTCATATAGGCAGCCGCGAATATTTCATTTTCACACAAACAGTTCAAAAACATCTTAATTTAGCTCTTGGTGTGCTCTAATTGGTGAATTGTGTGATATCGCTGCAATACTTTATTTTTAATAGCTATAAAACAAGAATAAACTCGTTTTTTTCTGAGCTCATCATTCCACACGCTCCTGCTCAGAGCGGTGATTCATCTCTCGTGTTTCTCACGTATCACTGACCACACATCAATTATTAATGAGCCCTGACCTTATAATAATCATATATGTTGGTTTAGCTTGTCAGTGTGAATTAAATCCAAGTATTTATTTGTATTTTAACCGATTTAAAATCGAAACCAAAAGACAGTCTCCTCCCTTTTTTATTCCGGTAACTGCACCTGTAGGGGCGCTATTTCTCTCAGACAATGGAAGTCTAAGCACACACACTCAAACAGAGGGACAGAGTGATATGAGATGTCTGACAGTTTTTTAATTTTCTGTTATCCATACAGTGTTGTAAAGTCATGAAACTATGCATATTTACTCAGAATAACTTTTTTTCTTTATGAAAAAAGGTTTTGAAGTGTTTGGAATTTAAAAATGCAGGAAAATTAATAATTCCATCTTTATTGTCATTTTAAAAAATCCCCACGACAAAACCATCCAAGCTATCCAAAACCCATTCACAATTTAAGTTCCTCAATGTTTTTTCAACATGTACACCAAGTTTGGTGTGTATAGTGTTACTCTCCTCTGAGCAGTATGCATTAATTCACAGCTAAATGTAAAAAACAATCCACATTCAAATCAAAATAGCCGACTTCCTGTTGGTCGTAGCTGATGACTGTGAATTAGAAAGTTGTCCGTCTTGATAAGAACAATTTTTGTACTGAGTTTGGTGTCTGTAGCTAAAACTAACCCCCCCACTTTTGACAAAAGGTGGCGCTATAGAGTGCCTCTTCCACGCCCTCTTATGAAATTTTGCCAGTGTCTAGCTGTCACTAATACTGATATGTGTTCTGAGTTTGATGAAATTCTAAGCATGTTATATGCCTCAAAATCACCTGAGAAGTATTCCAGTTTGACATGTTGCCACGGCAACAATATTTTTAGATATCAATATCCCCCCAGCAGATTTATATCGGCTGTGTTTTAACATTATTCTGATGAAGTTTGAAGCAAATCGAGTAAAAATAAGATGCTGAATTCAAAGCATTTTGAAAATGACACACTTCCTGCTGCCACTTGGTGGCGCTATAACTTTGACTCCTAATAGTCACATATATGCGATCGACATCATACAATGAATAATCTGATGAAGTTTGATTAAAATTAGGAAATGTATGTGGATGGTATTAGACACTTCCTGTTTCTCATTTCTCGCCATAATTTCAAAGCCTCGCCACGAGCAAACCGTTTGAGATATCAAAAATCCCCTGGCAATTTTTCATCCCCAATGTCTTGAGATCATGTTGACCGAGTTTGGCGGCAATCGAGTAAAAAACCTATGACAAGTATTTCAAATTCCAGAGCATGCACTTTTTACATAACTCTAAATAGCTGACTTCCTGTTGGGCGGAGCCTATGATATGCAATACGAAAGTTGTTCGGCACGATGAGATCTATATGTGTACTGAGTTTCATATGAATATGTGCAAGTATGTGTGAGCTATACATCAACATTTATAACTGTGATCCAGGGGGCGCCGTAGAGCCCCTGTGCCACGCCCAGGTCTCAGCCTCTGCAGGCTCCTTCAGGCCACAGATTCCAAAGTGTGCGCAAATTTTCAAGAGTTTTTGAGTATGTTAAGGACCCCAAAAGCCCCCACAACTTTGACGACAAATATGAATAATAAACCCCAAATAGCCAACTTCCTGTTGGGCGGAGCCTATGATATGCAATACGAAAGTTGTTTGTATTGATGAGATTTATATGTGTACCGAGTTTCGTATGTCTATGTGCAAGTATGTATGATATATGGCCCTCCATATTCCAGGGGGCGCTGTAGAGCCCCTGTGCCACGCCCGTGTATCAGTCTCTGCCCGGCCCTAATGGCCGCAGGTTCCAATGTGTGTGCCAATTTTCAAGACTTTTTAAGCATGTTAAGGGCCCCAAAAGCCCCCGAAACCTTGAAGAAAAATAATAATAATAAATAATAATAATAAATATAGCTGCAAGCAGCGATGGCGGGCTCAAGCCACCAATGCCATCACCACCCCGGTGGCATCAGGTAAACTGTGCCCAGCGGGCACATGCATTCACAATATCCCTCTGGCAGTGAGGTTTTAAAGGATAGAGGGGAGCGTAGAGGGGAGCGTGCATTTGCAGTGGCTGGGCCACGACTCTGGAATACCCTGCCTTTAGAGATCAGACTGGCCCCTTCCTTGTCTATTTTTAAATCTTTGCTAAAAACTTTTTTATTTTCCTTAGTGTACTGACTACTGTGTTATGCTACATTTTGAAATGGGTGGTTTTAAATTTTTTGTCTGGTCTATTTTTATGTATGTGTAATATTCTTGCTCTTATGTTAAAGCACTTTGGTCAGCCAGGAGGCTGTTGTAAATGCGCTATACAAATAAATTGAACTTGAACTTGAACTTGAACTTGATATGTCAGTTAAAGGGTTAATCCAAATCATCTAGACTTTAAAATCACATTCACAGAACAATATATATATATATATATATAACTTTAGTAACACTTTACAATAAGATTTCATTTATAAACATTATGTTAACATGAACAATATTTATATAGCATTCATTCATGTCAGTTAATATTCCAAACTTAAACATTAAAACATTGTTTTATTGTGATTTTTTTCCAAGCACATTTTACCAATTCCAAACCATATCAATCTTAATAACTACCATTATTTTTTATTTAATCATTTATGAGTGCTATACAATAGTCCAGGAAAGCTGGAAGAGAAAAACAGGTCAAGAAGAACTGACAAAAGAATTGCAAAAGAATTAGGAATTAATGTGAAGATTAATTTTTAGTCAATTCTGCAAGACAGACTTTCAGGAAAGGAGGTGGAATAAAAATGAGCTCCTAAATCTTAATCCCGGATTCTGGAAGATATATTCCTCAAACCATCAAACAAGAGAAGGTGGTGCTGGTCCTTCACGAGTCACTCTAATCTGTTCATTAAGCCTATATATAAAGTCTTAATATATAGTATTTCACAATACTTCATGGTATTCTAATTAAATATTTTTTTGGAATCTTAGATCTCTCAGAACCTGACACATTGTAATTCTGAGACTCCAGGAAAGTGCCAGTTCTGTAAAATGTTGGTGCTGGAGACTAAATGCTCACTGATAGTTTCACACCTAATTCACTTAAAACACACACAAACACACACACACAGTGACAGAGGGACAGAGTGACATCAGATGTATGTTTTTTAATTTTCTGTCATCCATATAATGTTGTATAGTCATGAAACTATGCATATTTCCTCAGAATGACTTGTCTTCTATGTGTACATTTTTTTTGAAGTGTTTAGAAGCTGCACTTTTTTTTACTGGTTCCTTTTTTACTATTATTTCAAAAAATCACCACGACAAAACCATTCAAGCTATCCAAAATTCATTCACACCTGTTCTGTAAGATTAATTCTTTAAACAGTGGTAAAAGAGGATGTGGTGCTGAACCTTCAAGAGTCACTTAAAACGTATCTGTCCATAAAGCCTATTAAGAATTATTCTTAATATACAGTTCACAATACTTCAGCTTGTTATTCTAATTAAGTGAGGGTCATTTTATCAGTAAAATTCCTAAAATACATATTATTTTATTTGAAAGATTTCTATAAATTATTTAAATCATACTCGTTTCTCCAATAATTATTTAAAAGTAATCCTATAGCTCCCTCTGGTGGCCATTATAGGTACTAAGAATTGCAAGCTTGATTTATAAGTTATGATAGTTTTAATTTTATGCTGGCTCTTGAAAATGATAAAGCTATGAAACTTACTGTGCTTCCTTCAAATGAGGACTTCTACTTATATAAAAAATTATGAAGAGTTAGAATGAAAAATTTTAAAGATATAGTAAAATAACTATTGTATTTTTTATGTTACTTTAATAAATCTCTATGGCAACACCATTTAAGATATCCTAAACCCATTCACAATTTAACATCTCAGTATATTGGCATCATGTTGAAAAAGGAGTATGGAGTAGTATGAGGAGGAGTATGAATTCATTTACAGGCTGATTTTATCATAAATCCACAATAAAATTTCTGAGTTCTGTATCAATCTGTGTTGTTGTTGTTTGTTTATTTTTATCTTTTATTTTTCATAGGAAGATAACTGACCCTTTACTCTCCTTTTTAATAAATGTGCTTATAAACCAAGGACAAGCTATTTATAGCTGTATTTATAAACTGCTTACTACTGACTATTAATATTGGGACAAGGCTTTATAAAGCATGAACTGACTATTTACTAATGAGTGCAGTTATTATAAAGTGTTATCAATGAATTTGCTAATGTTAACAAATTAGACATTATTTTACAGTGTTATCAAATCCTTAAATGACTCATAAGCATTTGTGAAAGTTCTACTTGCATTACAGCTTAGTCTTGATCTGTGAGCTGAACAGATTTACTGTTACATCTATGAGATTATGTAAATTCAAATAAATATAATGTCACAGGATGTCATAGGTCAGTATCAAATGAGTTTGAAATTATTATTTGCAGCACAAATAAGTTTTTTTTAGGATTTTTAAAAATCCCTAAAACTGTCAGAAAAAGGTTAAGGCCTAAGCTATTTCTATGTGAGTGGCTAAATTTATTTTTGTTTTTATAATTGTAATACACAAACTATGAAATTATACAAAATGTATAAAAAGGTAAATAAATAAATACGCACACGTTAAAAAAGCAGCCAAGTCGAATGAGTTTCCTTTTTTATATAGATTAAAATTGAAGACAGAAGCAAGTGGTAAATGTGGTCACTTTAATATTCAAATCCAGTAGATCCAGTTTATGTTCACGTGGCTGTTTTCGTTTATATTCGCCAAGCTATTATGTATTTTGAAATAATCTTGTCCGTGATGTGTTCGTTCGTACGACGAAAGACAGAAACCTGCAGCTCGAGAGATATGTTATTCTGCCAGTCGCGCTTTCAAATAGTCTTGCACACTTAAACAGGTCACAAACACCTGCATTTAGCTCTTGTAGTGTTACAATGGGTTTATTGTGTGCATTTGTGGTAATATTTTATTTAAAAAAGCTCTTAAACAAGAATAAATTCGTTTGTTTTGAGCTCGACACTGTACGCGCTGATCGGAGGCGTGATTTCAGATAGGCAGCCACAAATATTTCATTTTCACACAAACAGTTCAAAAACATCTGAATTTAGCTCTTGGTGTGTTCTAATTGGTTGATTGTGTGATATCGCTGTAATAATTTATTTTTAAAAGCTTTAAAACAGGAATAAATTCGTTTTCTCTGAGCTCTTTACTCCAGACGCTCGTGATCACAGCGGTGATTCATCTCTCCTATTTCTCACGTATCTCTGGCCAGAAATAATTTATCCATGAGCCCTGAACCGGTAATAATCAGATATGTTGGTTTAGCTTGTCAGTGTGAATTAAATCTAAGTATTTATTTGTATTTTTAACCGATTTAAAAGTGAAAGTAAAAGTTCGGGAATTGAACCTGTAGGGGCGCAATTTCTCTCAGACAATGGAAGTCTGAAGCACATATACTAAAACAGAGGGACAGAGTGAGATGAGATGTCTGACAGTTTTTTAATTTTCTGTTATCCATACAGTGTTGTAAAGTCGTTAAACTATGCATATTTCCTCAGAATGACTTTTTCATCTGTATGAAAAAATTCTTTGACGTGTTTGGAAGCTGCAATTTAAAAATACAATAATGATTCCCTTTGTAAGGTCATTTAAAAAAATCACCACGGCAAAACCATTCAAGCTATCCAAAATCCATTCACAATTTAAGTTCCTATCAGAAATACTGATGTGTGTTCAGAGTTTTGTGAAATTCTAAGTATGTTATTTGCCTCAAAATCACCTGAGAAGTATTCCAGTTTGACATGTTGCCACGCCAACAATTTTTTAGATATCAATATCCCCCTTGCAGATTTATATCGGCTGTGTTTTAACATTATTCTGATGAAGTTTGAAGCAAATCGAGTAATAATAAGATGCTGAATTCAAATCATTTTGAAAATGTCACACTTCCTTCTGCCAGTTGGTGGCGCTATAACTTTGACTCCTAATAGTCACATATATGCGATCGACATCATACAACGAATAATCTGATGAAGTTTGATTAAAATCAGGAAATGTATGTGGACGGTATTAGACACTTCCTGTTTCTCATTTCTCGCCATAATTTCAACGCCTCGCCATGAGCAAACCATTCGAGATATCAAAAATCCCCTGGCAATTTTTCATCCCCAGTGTCTTGAGATCATGTTGACCGAGTTTGGCGGCAATCGAGAAAAAAACCTATGACAAGTATTTCAAATTCCAGAGCATGCGCTTTTTACATAACTCTAAATAGCTGACTTCCTGATGGGCGGAGCCTATGACATGCAATACGAAAGTTGTTTGGCACGATGAGATCTATATGTGTACTGAGTTTCATATGAATATGTGCAAGTATGTGTGAGCTATACATCAACATTTCTGACTGTGTTCCAGGGGGCGCCGTAGAGCCCCTGTGCCACGCCCGGGTCCCAGCCTCTGCAGGCTCCTAAAGGCCACAGATTCCAAAGTGTGCGCAAATTTTCAAGAGTTTTTGAGTATGTTAAGGACCCCAAAAGCCCCCACAACTTTGACGAAAAATTTGAATACTAAACCCTAAATAGCCAACTTCCTGTTGGGCGGAGCCTATGATATGCAATACAAAAGTTGTTTGGATTGATGAGATTTATATGTGTACCGAGTTTCATACGTCTACGAGCAAGAATGTATGATATATGGCCCTCCATATTCCAGGGGGCGCTGTAGAGCCCCTGTGCCACGCCCGTGTATCAGTCTCTGCCCGGCCCTAATGGCCGCAGGTTCCAATCTGTGTGCCAATTTTCAAGACTTTTTAAGCAAGTTAAGGGCCCCAAAAGCCCCCGAGACGTTGGAAAAAAAAAATAATAATAATAATAATAATAATAATAAAAAATAATCCTAAGGAAAACAATAGGCCTCTCGCCCTTTGGGCTTGAGCCCTAATAATAATAATAAATATAGCTGCAAGCAGCGATGGCGGGCTCAAGCCACCAATGCCATCACCACCCCGGTGGCATCAGGTAAACTGTGCCCAGCGGGCACATGCATTCACAATATCCCTCTGGCAGTGAGGTTTTAAAGGATAGAGGGGAGCGTAGAGGGGAGCGTGCATTTGCAGTGGCTGGGCACGACTCTAGAATACCCTGCCTTTAGAGATCAGACTGGCCCCTTCCTTGTCTATTTTTAAATCTTTGCTAAAAACTTTTTTATTTTCCTTAGTGTACTGACTACTGTGTTATGCTACATTTTGAAATGGGTGGTTTTAAATTTTTTGTCTGGTCTATTTTTATGTATGTGTAATATTCTTGCTCTTATGTTAAAGCACTTTGGTCAGCCAGGAGGCTGTTGTAAATGCGCTATACAAATAAATTGAACTTGAACTAGAACTTGAACTTGATATGGCAGTTAAAGGGTTAATCCGAATCATCTAGACTTTAAAATCACATTCACAGAACAATATATATATATATATATAACTTTAGTAACACTTTACAATAAGATTTCATTTATAAACATTATGTTAACATGAACAATATTTATATAGCATTCATTCATGTCAGTTAATATTCCAAACTTAAACATTAAAACATTGTTTTATTGTGATTTTTTTCCAAGCACATTTTACCAATTCCAAACCATATCAATCTTAATAACTACCATTATTTTTTATTTAATCATTTATGAGTGCTATACAATAGTCCAGGAAAGCTGGAAGAGAAAAACAGGTCAAGAAGAACTGACAAAAGAATTGCAAAAGAATTAGGAATTAATGTGAAGATTAATTTTTAGTCAATTCTGCAAGACAGACTTTCAGGAAAGGAGGTGGAATAAAATTGAGCTCCTAAATCTTAATCCCAGATTCTGGAAGATATATTCCTCAAACCATCGGACAAGAGGAGGTGGTGCTGGTCCTTCACGAGTCACTCTAATCTGTTCATAAAGCCTATATATAAAGTCTTAATATATAGTATTTCACAATACTTCATGGTATTCTAATTAAATAATTTTTTGGAATCTTAGATCTCTCAGAACCTGACACATTGTAATTCTGAGACTCCAGGAAAGTGGCAGTTCTGTAAAATGTTGGCGCTGGAGACTAAATGCTCACTGATAGTTTCACACCTAATTCACTTAAAACACACACAAACACACACACACAGTGACAGAGGGACAGAGTGACATCAGATGTATGTTTTTTAATTTTCTGTCATCCATATAATGTTGTATAGTCATGAAACTATGCATATTTCCTCAGAATGACTTGTCTTCTATGTGTACATTTTTTTGAAGTGTTTAGAAGCTGCACTTTTTTTTACTGGTTCCTTTTTTACTATTATTTCAAAAAATCACCACGACAAAACCATTCAAGCTATCCAAAATTCATTCACACCTGTTCTGTAAGATTAATTCTTTAAACAGTGGTAAAAGAGGATGTGGTGCTGAACCTTCAAGAGTCACTTAAAACGTATCTGTCCATAAAGCCTATTAAGAATTATTCTTAATATACAGTTCACAATACCTCAGCTTGTTATTCTAATTAAGTGAGGGTCATTTTATCAGTAAAATTCCTAAAATACATATTATTTTATTTGAAAGATTTCTATAAATTATTTAAATCATACTCGTTTCTCCAATAATTATTTAAAAGTAATCCTATAGCTCCCTCTGGTGGCCATTATAGGTACTAAGAATTGCAAG
Source organism: Carassius gibelio (assembly GCF_023724105.1). Classification (NCBI taxonomy): domain Eukaryota; kingdom Metazoa; phylum Chordata; class Actinopteri; order Cypriniformes; family Cyprinidae; genus Carassius; species Carassius gibelio. The sequence continues at coordinate 14,151,887 of NC_068400.1, read as the reverse complement.
CTTGATTTATAAGTTATGATAGTTTTAATTTTATGCTGGCTCTTGAAAATGATAAAGCTATGAAACTTACTGTGCTTCCTTCAAATGAGGACTTCTACTTATATAAAAAATTATGAAGAGTTAGAATGAAAAATTTTAAAGATATAGTAAAATAACTATTGTATTTTTAATGTTACTTTAATAAATCTCTATGGCAACACCATTTAAGCTATCCTAAACCCATTCACAATTTAACATCTCAGTATATTGGCATCATGTTGAAAAAGGAGTATGGAGTAGTATGAGGAGGAGTATGAATTCATTTACAGGCTGATTTTATCATAAATCCACAATAAAATTTCTGAGTTCTGTATCAATCTGTGTTGTTGTTTGTTTATTTTTATCTTTTATTTTTCATAGGAAGATAACTTACTCTCATTTTTAATAAATGTGCTTATAAACCAAGGACAAGCTATTTATAGCTGTATTTATAAACTGCTTACTACTGACTATTAATATTGGGACAAGGCTTTATAAAGCATGAACTGACTATTTACTAATGAGTGCAGTTATTATAAAGTGTTATCAATGAATTTGCTAATGTTAACAAATTAGACATTATTTTACAGTGTTATCAAATCCTTAAATGACTCATAAGCATTTGTGAAAGTTCTGCTTGTATTACAGCTTAGTATTGATCTGTGAGCTGAACAGATTTACTGTTACATCTATGAGATTATGTAAATTCAAATAAATATAATGTCACAGGATGTCATAGGTCAGTATCAAATGAGTTTGAAATTATTATTTGCAGCACAAATAAGTTTTTTTTAGGATTTTTAAAAATCCCTAAAACTGACAGAAAAAGGTTAAGGCCTAAGCTATTTCTATGTGAGTGGCTAAATTTATTTTTGTTTTCATAATTGTAATACACAAACTATGAAATTATACAAAATGTATAAAAAGGTAAATAAATAAATACGCACACATTAAAAAAGCATAATCTTGTCCGTTATGTGTTCGTTCGTACGACGAAAGACAGAAACCTGCAGCTCGAGAGATATGTTATTCTGCCAGTCGCGCTTTCAAATAGTCTTGCACACTTAAACAGGTCACAAACACCTGCATTTAGCTCTTGTTGTGTTACAATGGGTTTATTGTGTGCATTTGTGGTAATATTTTATTTAAAAAAGCTCTTAAACAAGAATAAATTCGTTTGTTTTGAGCTGGACACTGTACGCGCTGATCGGAGGCGGTGATTTCAGATAGGCAGCTGCAAATATTTCATTTTCACACAAACAGTTCAAAAACATCTTAATTTAGCTCTTGGTGTGTTCTAATTGGTTGATTGTGTGATATCGCTGTAATAATTTATTTTTAAAAGCTTTAAAACAGGAATAAATTCGTTTTCTCTGAGCTCTTTACTCCAGACGCTCGTGATCACAGCGGTGATTCATCTCTCCTATTTCTCACGTATCTCTGGCCAGAAATAATTTATCCATGAGCCCTGAACCGGTAATAATCAGATATGTTGGTTTAGCTTGTCAGTGTGAATTAAATCTAAGTATTTGTTTGTATTTTTAACCGATTTAAAAGTGAAAGTAAAAGTTCGGGAATTGAACCTGTAGGGGCGCTATTTCTCTCAGACAATGGAAGTCTGAAGCACATATACTCAAACAGAGGGACAGAGTGAGATGAGATGAGATGTCTGACAGTTTTTTTTAATTTTCTGTTATCCATACAGTGTTGTAAAGTCGTGAAACTATGCATATTTCCTCAGAATGACTTTTTCATCTGTATGAAAAAATTCTTTGACGTGTTTGGAAGCTGCAATTTAAAAATACAATAATGATTCCCTTTGTAAGGTCATTTAAAAAAATCACCACGGCAAAACCATTCAAGCTATCCAAAATCCATTCACAATTTAAGTTCCTATCAGAAATACTGATGTGTGTTCAGAGTTTTGTGAAATTCTAAGTATGTTATTTGCCTCAAAATCACCTGAGAAGTATTCCAGTTTGACATGTTGCCACGGCAACAATTTTTTAGATATCAATATCCCCCTTGCAGATTTATATCAGCTGTGTTTTAACATTATTCTGATGAAGTTTGAAGCAAATCGAGTAATAATAAGATGCTGAATTCAAATCATTTTGAAAATGACACACTTCCTTCTGCCAGTTGGTGGCGCTATAACTTTGACTCCTAATAGTCACATATATGCGATCGACATCATACAACGAATAATCTGATGAAGTTTGATTAAAATCAGGAAATGTATGTGGATGGTATTAGACACTTCCTGTTTCTAATTTCTCGCCATAATTTCAACGCCTCGCCACGAGCAAACCGTTCGAGATATCAAAAATCCCCTGGCAATTTTTCATCCCCAGTGTCTTGAGATCATGTTGACCGAGTTTGGCGGCAATCGAGAAAAAAACCTATGACAAGTATTTCAAATTCCAGAGCATGCGCTTTTTACATAACTCTAAATAGCTGACTTCCTGTTGGGTGGAGCCTATGACATGCAATACGAAAGTTGTTCGGCACGATGAGATCTATATGTGTACTGAGTTTCATATGAATATGTGCAAGTATGTGTGAGCTATACATCAAAATTTTTGACTGTGTTCCAGGGGGCGCCGTAGAGCCCCTGTGCCACGCCCGGGTCCCAGCCTCTGCAGGCTCCTAAAGGCCACAGATTCCAAAGTGTGCGCAAATTTTCAAGAGTTTTTGAGTATGTTAAGGACCCCAAAAGCCCCCACAACTTTGACGAAAAATTTGAATACTAAACCCTAAATAGCCAACTTCCTGTTGGGCGGAGCCTATGATATGCAATACAAAAGTTGTTTGGATTGATGAGATTTATATGTGTACCGAGTTTCATACGTCTACGAGCAAGAATGTATGATATATGGCCCTCCATATTCCAGGGGGCGCTGTAGAGCCCCTGTGCCACGCCCGTGTATCAGTCTCTGCCCGGCCCTAATGGCCGCAGGTTCCAATCTGTGTGCCAATTTTCAAGACTTTTTAAGCACGTTAAGGGCCCCAAAAGCCCCCGAGACGTTGGAAAAAAAAAATAATAATAATAATAATAATAATAATAATAATAATAATAAAAAATAATCCTAAGGAAAACAATAGGCCTCTCGCCCTTTGGGCTTGAGCCCTAATAATAAATATAGCTGCAAGCAGCGATGGCGGGCTCAAGCCACCAATGCCATCGCCACCCCAGTGGCATCAGGTAAACTGTGTCCAGCGGGCACATGCATTCACAATATCCCTCTGGCATTGAGGTTTTAAAGGATATGGCGGTTAAAGGGTTAATCCGAATCATCTAGACTTTAAAATCACATTCAAAGAACAATATATATATTTAGTAACACTTTACAATAAGATTTCATTTATAAACATTATGTTAACATGAACAATATTTATATAGCATTCATTCATGTCAGTTAATATTCCAAACTTTAAAACATTAAAACATTGTTTTATTGTGATTTTTTTCCAAGCACATTTTACCAATTCCAAACCATATCAATCTTAATAACTACCATTATTTTTTATTTAATCATTTATGAGTGCTATACAATAGTCCAGGAAAGCTGGAAGAGAAAAACTCCTTATATTCATGTGTGCAGAATTATTAGCCATGTTTTCTTTTACAGATGAAATGCGCTAAAAAAGAGTTTTAACTCAAACTGTTTTAACTCAAAGTCGAAAATTATGAAATACCCATGAGAAATATCAAACACAAATGCAATTCAAAAATGGATAAGTTAAGACTTGACCATTGTACAAAAATGCTGACTGGGTCATGAGGTCCGAAAAGAAGAAGAAAAAAAAACAGGTCAAGAAGAACTGACAAAAATAATTGCAAAATAATTAGGAATTAATGTAAAGATTAATTTTTAGTCAATTCTGCAAGACAGACTTTCAGGAAAGGAGGTGGAACAAAAATGAGCTCCTAAATCTTAATCCCGGATTCAGGAAAATATATTCCTCAAACCATCGGACAAGAGGAGGTGGTGCTGGTCCTTCACGAGTCACTCTAATCTGTTCATAAAGCCTATATATAAAGTCTTAATATATAGTATTTCACAATACTTCATGGTATTCTAATTAAATCATTTTTTGGAATCTTAGATCTCTCAGAACCTGACACATTGTAATTCTGAGACTCCAGGAAAGTGGCAGTTCTGTAAAATGTTGGCGCTGGAGACTAAATGCTCCCTGATAGTTTCACACCTAATTCACTTAACACACACACACACACACACACACATTACCCACAGTGACAGAGGGACAGAGTGACATCAGATGTATGATAGTTTTTTAATTTTCTATCATTCATATAGTGTTGTATAGTCATGAAACTATGCATATTTGCTCAGAATGACTTGTCTTCTATGTGTACATTTTTTTGAAGTGTTTAGAAGCTGCACTTAAAAAAAATAAATGACATTTACTGGTTACATTTTTACTGTTATTTCAAAAAATCACCACGACAAAACCATTCAAGCTATTCAAAATTCATCCGCACCTGTACTGTAAGATACATTCTTTAAACAGTGGTAAAAGAGGATGTGGTGCTGATCCTTCAAGAGTCACTCAAAACGTATCTGTCCATCAAGCCTATAAAGAATTATTCTTAATATACGGTTCACAATACTTCAGCTTGTTTTTCTAATTAAGTGAGGGTCCTTTTATCAGTAAAATACATAAAATTCATATTATTTTTCTTTGAAAGATTTCTATAAATTATTTAAATCATACTTGTTTCTACAATAATTATTTAAAAGTAATCATATCGCTCCATCTGGTGGCCATTATTGGTACTAAGAATTGCCAGCTTGATTTATAAGTTATGATAGTTTTAATTTTATGCTGGCTCTTGAAAATGATAAAGCTATGAAACTTACTGTGCTTCCTTCAAATGATGACTTCTACGTATATAAAAAAATATGAAGAGTTGGAATTAAAATTTTTAAAGATATAGTAAAATAACTATTGTATTTTTTTATGTTACTTTAATAAATCGCTATGGCCACACCATTTAAGGTATCCTAAACCCATTCGAAATTTAACATCTTCAGTATATGGCTTCATGTTAAAACAGTTTGGTGTGAACTACTTGTGTCTTCTTGGAGGAGAATTAATTCATTTACAGGCTGAGTTTATCATAAATCCACAATAACATTTCTGAGTTCTGTATCAATCTGTGTTGTTGTTTGTTTATTTTTATTTGATTTTTTTTCATAGGAAGATAACTGACCCTTTACTCTCCTTTTTAATAAATGTGCTTATAAACCAAGAACAAGCTATTTATAGCTGTATTTATAAACTGCTTACTACTGACTATTAATATTGGGACAAGGCTTTATGAAGCATGAACTGACTATTTACTAATGAGTGCAGTTATTATAAAGTGTTATCAATGCATTTGCTAATGTTAACAAATTAGACATTATTTTACAGTGTTATCAAATCCCTTAAATTATTTGTAAGTGTTTTGTAATGATTTTATTGACCTGTAAGCATTTGTGAAAGTTCTGCTTGCATTAGAGCTTAGTCTTGATCTGTGAGCTGAACAGATTTACTGTTACATCCATGAGATTATGTAAATTCAAATAAATATCATGTCACAGGATGTCAGAGGTCAGTATCAAATTAGTTTGAAATTATTATTTGCAGCACAAATAATTTTTAAAAATCCCTAAAACTGTCAGAAAAGGATAAGGCCTAATATTTCTAAATGTATTTGTTTTTATAACTATAATGCATAAACTATGAAATTATACAAAATGTATAAAAAAGTACAACAGTTATTCTTTTCCAATGTTTTTTTATTTATTTAATTTTCTTTCTTTTTTTTTCTTTTTTTTTTGGATTTACATTTTAAAAAATTAGCCTACGGCAGTCATTCTAAACAGCTTGAATAAAACCTGTCAATATTTATTATAGACCACTGTAACTGTGTATAATCTAACAAACAAGTTTATTATGAAAATAAAAGTGTGTACACCAGATAAATTGGACGATAAAGAAATTGCTAACAATAGTATAATAGAGCATGTTTTAGGTTTTTAGGCGTTTAGATGCAGAAATGGACAAATCAAATGAAAAATAAAATGTAATTGATTTAATTAAATATAGATTAAGTCTTGTTAGAGCAAAATAAAAAATAAATACGTACACACATTAAAAAAGCAGCCAAGATGAATGAGTTAAATTTTTTATATAGATTAAAATTGAAGACAGAAGCAGCTGGTATATGCGGTCACTTAATATTAAAATCCAGTAGATCCACTTCAGATTTAATACTCAACAGTTTATGTTCACGTGGCTGTTTTCGTTTATATTCGCCAAGCTATTATGTATTTTGAAATAATCTTGTCCGTGATGTGTTCGTTCGTACGACGAAAGGCAGAATCCTGCAGCTCCAGAGATACATGTTATTCTGCCAGTCGCGCTTTCAAATAGTCTTGCACACATAAACGGGTCACAAACACCTGCATTTAGCTCGTGTTGTGTTATAATGGATGTATTGTGTGCATTTAAGGCAATAACTTATTTTAAAAAGCTCTTAAACAAGAATAAATACGTTAGTTTTGAACTTGTGACACTGTGCGCGCTGATCGGAGGCAGTGATTTCAGATAGGCAGCCGCGAATATTTCATTTTCACACAAACAGTTCAAAAACATCTTAATTTAGCTCTTGGTGTGCTCTAATTGGTGAATTGTGTGATATCGCTGCAATACTTTATTTTTAATAACTATAAAACAAGAATAAACTCGTTTTTTTCTGAGCTCGTCATTCCACACGCTCCTGCTCAGAGCCATGATTCATCTCTCATGTTTCTCACGTATCACTGACCACACATCCATTAATAATGAGCCCTGACCTGATAATAATCATATATGTTGGTTTAGCTTGTCAGTGTGAATTAAATCCAAGTATTTATTTGTATTTTAACCGATTTAAAAGTGAAACCAAAAGACAGTCTCCTCCCTTTTTTAATCCGGTAACTGCACCTGTAGGGGCGCTATTTCTCTCAGACAATGGAAGTCTAAGCACACACACTCAAACAGAGGGACAGAGTGAGATGAGATGTCTGACAGTTTTTTAATTTTCTGTTATCCATACAGTGTTGTAAAGTCATGAAACTATGCATATTTACTCAGAATAACTTTTTTTTCTGTATGAAAAAAGGTTTTGAAGTGTTTGGAATTTAAAAATGCAGGGAAATTAATAATTCCATCTTTACTGTCATTTAAAAAAATCACCACGACAAAACCATCCAAGCTATCCAAAACCCATTCACAATTTAAGTTCCTCAATGTTTTTTCAACATGTAGACAAAGTTTGGTGTGTATAGTGTTACTCTCCTCTGAGCAGTATGCATTAATTCACAGCTAAATGTAAAAAACAATCCACATTCAAATCAAAATAGCCGACTTCCTGTTGGTCGTAGCTGATGACTGTGAATTAGAAAGTTGTCCGTCTTGATAAGAACAATTTTTGTACTGAGTTTGGTGTCTGTAGCTAAAGCTAACCCCCCCACTTTTGACAAAAGGTGGCGCTATAGAGTGCCTCTTCCACGCCCTCTTATGAACTTTTGCCAGTGTCTAGCTGTCACTAATACTGATATGTGTTCTGAGTTTGATGAAATTCTAAGCATGTTATATGCCTCAAAATCACCTGAGAAGTATTCCAGTTTGACATGTTGCCACGGCAACAATATTTTTAGATATCCAATTTCCCCCAGCAGATTCATATCGGCTGTGTTTTAACATTATTCTGATGAAGTTTGAAGCAAATCGAGTAAAAATAAGATGCTGAATTCAAAGCATTTTGAAAATGACACACTTCCTGCTGCCAGTTGGTGGCGCTATAACTTTGACTCCTAATAGTCACATATATGTGATCAACATCATACAATGAATAATCTGATGAAGTTTGATTGAAATCAGGAAATGTATGTGGATGGTATTAGACACTTCCTGTTTCTCAATTCTCGCCATAATTTCAACGCCTCGCCACGAGCAAACCGTTCGTGATATCAAAAATCCCCTGGCAATTTTTCATCCCCAATGTCTTGAGATCATGTTGACCGAGTTTGGTGGTAAACGAGTAAAAAACCTATGACAAGTATATCAAATTCCAGAGCATGCGCTTTTTACATATCTCTAAATAGCTGACTTCCTGTTGGGCGGAGCCCAATGACATGCAATACGAAAATTGTTCGGCACAATGAGATCTATATGTGTACTGAGTTTCATATGAATATGTGCAAGTATGTGTGAGCTATACATCAACATTTATGACTGTGTTCCAGGGGGCGCCGTAGAGCCCCTGTGCCACGCCCGGGTCCCAGCCTCTGCAGGCTCCTAAAGGGCACAGATTCCAAAATGTGTGCAAATTTTCAAGAGTTTTTGAGTATGTTAGGGACCCCAAAAGCCCCCACAACTTTGACCAAAAATATGAATAATAAACCCTAAATAGCCAACTTCCTGTTGGGCGGAGCCTATGACATGCAGTACGAAAGTTGTTTGGTTTAATGAGATCTACATGTGTACCGAGTTTCATGTGTCTACGTGCAAGTATGTAAGATATATGGCCCTCAGTATTCCAGGGGGCGCTGTAGAGCCCCTGTGCCACGCCCGTGTATCAGTCTCTGCCCGACCCTAATGGCCGCAGGTTCCAATCTGTGTGCCAATTTTCAAGAGTTTTCGAGCATGTTAAGGACCCCAAAAGCCCCCGTAACGTTAGAAAAAAATAATAATAATAATAATAATAAAAAATAATCCTAAGGAAAACAATAGGGCTCTCGCCCTCCAGGCTTGAGCCCTAATAATAATAACAAATAATCCTAAGGAAAACAATAGGGCTCTCGCCCTCCAGGCTTGAGCCCTAATAATAAATATAGCTGCAAGCAGCGATGTCGGGCTCAAGCCATCAGTGCAACGCCACCCTGGTGGCATCGGGAAAACTGTGCCCAGCGGGCATAAGCATTTACAGTAACCCTCTGACAATCAAGTTTTAAGGGATGTGGCAGTTAAAGGGTTAATCCGACCAATCTAGACTTTGAAATCACATACACAGAACAATATATATAACTTTAGTAACACTTTATTTTAAAATGTATAAAAAATGTATAAGGTGTGCATTGTAGCTGACACCTATATGAACACATTACAATTGTTTTGTGACTACAAGTCTTTCTTCTCAAATGCTATTGAGTGGTCGCGAACGCGGATGGGAGAATGGCGCATATTTGTTTTGTTTTTTTTGAGCAACTGGTGCCCCCTCTGGGAGTTGGTGCCCTACGAAGACTGCATACTCTGCATATAGGGAGCGGCGGTACTATCTGGAAGATATATTCCTCAAACCATCGTACAAGTGAAGGTGATGCTAATCCTTCAAGAATCGCTCAAAACCTTTTCAAGTGTACAGTTTCCTTTTATTGCATCTTGAAATAAATATTTCTGAATTCTGAATCAAACTGGGTTGTGTTTATTGATTTATTTTATAAGACAACTGAAACTTTAATCTCCTTTGTAATATATGTGCTTTTAAACCAAGAACAATGTAATTAGAGATGTATTCCTGCTTAATAATGACTATTATTAAGGGAAAAGGCTTTATAATCATGAACTATTTACTAATGCTTAGCTAATGAGTGCAGTTATTATAAAGTGTTACCAATGCATTTACTAATGTTAACAAATTAGACATTATTATACAGTGTTACCAAACCCTTTAATAATTTATTAGTGTTTTGTAATGATTTTAATGACCTATAAGCATTTGTGAAATAGTTTTGCTTGCATTGCAGCTTAATCTGTCAGTTGAAGAGTTTTACTGTTACATCCATGAGATTAATAAATGTCATGTCATGTCACAGGTTGTCATAGGTCAGTATCAAATGAGTTTGAAATTATAATTTGCAGCACAAATAAGGCTTCTTAGGATGTTTTTAAATCCCAAAAACTGTCAGAAAAGGATAAGGCCTAAGAGATTTCTTAACCTGTAATGAAAGGAAAAAAAAACACCACCATTAGCAACAACAAAAACAATAACAATTTAAAATATAGATTTTTTTTCCTGATTATTAAAGGAATGATTAGGTCTCTCTCTCTCTCTCTCTCTCTCTCTCTCTGCCAGACAGCCCCTCCCTACAATCCACACACACTGTCAGTCACCAAAGATTCACAGTCACCAACCCCCTCACACTCACACTCCCCCTCCCTCTCCCCCTCCCTTTCCTCACACAGACGGAGTGGCCAGAGTGAGATCATGTCAGTTGAGAAGTCTGACAGTTTTTTATTTTCTTTTATCCATACAGTGTTGTAAAGTCATGAAACTATGCATATTTCCTCATAATGATTTGATCTCTGTATGAAAACATGCCTTGAAGTGTTTGGAAGCTGCAATTTAGACATACAATACAATTAATGTTTCCCTTCTTACTGTCATTTCAAAAAATCACCACCTCAAAACCGTTCAAGCTAACCAAAATCCGTTCGCAATTTAAGTTCCTCGATGTTGTTTCTTCATGTAGTCAAAGTTTGGTGTGTATAGTGTACTTCCCATGTGAGGAGTATGCATTAATTCACAACTGTAAAATCTCAAAAATACACATTCAAATCAAAATAGCTGACTTCCTGTTGATCGTAGCTTATGACTGTGAATTAGAAAGTTGTCCGTCTTGATAAGAACAATTTAAGTACCAAGTTTGGTGTCTGTAGCTAAAACTAAATAAAATGCATTATTATTATTATTAGCTGTACACTTGCTAAACATTTTTAAATATAAACTTATGCAACTGTGTGTGTGTATATATATATATATATATATATATATATATATATATATATATATATATATATATATTTATATATATATATATAAATTCAAGTGTACAGTTTTCTTTTATTGCATCTTGAAATAAATATTTATGAGTTCTGTGTTTGTTTATTTTATTTATTTTATTTTTTATTTTACATTTTTTTAGGGAGATTACAGCCTTTAATCTCCTCAAAATAAATGTGCATATAAACCATGAACAATTTAATTATAGCTGTATTTATAAAATGCTTACTAAAATATTAATTTTGGGAGAAGGCTATATAAAGCATGAACTGACTATTTACTAATGCTTAGCTAAGAATTGCAGCTATTATGAAGTGTTACCAATGCATTTACTAATGTTAACAATTGAGACATTATTTTAAAGTGTTACCAAATCCTTAAATAATTTAAAAGTGTTTTGTTATGATTTCATTAACCTATAAGCATTTGTGAAATAGTTCTGCTTGCATTAAAGCTTAGTCTTCATCTGTGAGCTGAACAGTTTTACTGTTACATCCTTGAGATTATGTAAATTCAAATAAATGTCATGTCACAGGGTGACAGAGGTCAGTATCAAATGAGTTTGAAATTATTATTTGCAGCACAAATAAGGTTTTTTAGGATTTTTTTTAATCCCTGAAACTGTCAGAAAAGGATAAGGCCTAAGATATTTCTTAAGATGTAATGATAACAGCACAATTAGCAACAACAACAAAAAAATAACTATTTAAAATACAGTTTTTTTTCTGGTGATTAAAGAGATGTTTAAGTCTCTCTCTCTCTCTCTCTCTCTCTCTCTGTCTGTCTGCCACTCAGCTCACACCCCTCCCCCACTCACACTCACACACACACACAGAGTCAGCACACAGAGTGACAGAGTGAGATCAGATGTCTGACAGTTTTTTAATTTTCTTTTAATCATACAGTGCTGTAAAGTCATGAAACTATGCATATTTCCTCAGAATCACTGGTTTTCTAAATTAAAAATGTTTTTTAAAGGTTTGGAAGCTGCAATTTAAAAATACAAGACGATTAATGTTTCACTTTTTACTGTCATTTCAAAAAATCACCACGACAAAACCGTTCAAGCTAACCAAAATCTGTTCGCAATTTAAGTTCCTCGATGTTTTTTCTTCATGTAGACAACGTTTGGTGTGTATAGTGTACTTCCCCTGTGAGGAGTATTCATTAATTCACAACTGTAAAATCTCAAAAATACACATTCAAATCAAAATAGCCGACTTCCTGTTGATCGTAGCTGATGACTGTGAATTAGAAAGTTGTCCGTCTTGAAAAGAACAATTTATGTACCAAGTTTGGTGTCTGTAGCTGAAACTAACCCCCCCACTTTTGACAAAAGGTGGCGCTATAGAGTGCCTCCTTCACGCCCTTTTAAAAGCTTTTGCCATTGTCTAGCTATCAAGAATACTGATATGTGTTTTGAGTTTCATGTAAATCTGAGCTTGTTGTCTGCCTCAAACTCACCATAACAGAACATTCAAGTTTGACACGTTGCCATGGCAACACTATATCAGATATCAATATCCCCACAACAGATTTACATCGGCCGTGTTTTGTCATTATTCTGATGAAGTTTTAAGTAAATCGAGTAAAAATAAGATGCTGAATTCAAAGCATTTGGAAAATGACACACTTCCTGCTGCCAGTTGGTGGCGCTAAAACGTTGACTCTTAATAGCCACATATATACAATCGGTATCATACAACGAACAAACCCATGAAGTTTGATCAAATTCAGGAAATGTATGTGGATGTTATTAGACATTTCCTGTTTCTCATTTCTCGCCATAAGTTCCATGCCTCGCCACGGGCAAACCGTTCGAGATATCAAAAATCCCCTCGCAATTTTTCATCCTCAATGTCTTGAGATCATGTTCACCGAGTTTCGTGGCGAACGGGTTGAAAACCTCAGAGGAGTATTTCAAATTCCAGAGCATGCTTTTTTTAAACAGCCCTGAATAGCTGACTTCCTGTTGGGCGGAGCCTATGACATAAAGTGTGAAAGTTGTTCGGCTCAATGAGATCTATAAGTGTACCGAGTTTGATATAAATACATGCAAGTGTGTGTGAGCTATGGTTCAAGAATTCTGACTGTCTTCCAGGGGGCGCTGTAGAGCCCCTGTGCCACGCCCGGGTCCCAGCCTCTGCGGCGTCCTGATGGCCGCAGATTCCAATGTGTGTGCCAATTTTCAAGAGTTTTTGAGCATGTTAAGGCCCCCAAAACACCCCGGAAGGTTTAATAAAAAATAAAAATAATAATAAATATAGCTGCAAGCAGCGATGTCGGGCTCAAGCCATCAGTGCAACGCCACCCTGGTGGCATCGGGAAAACTGTGCCCAGCGGGCATAAGCATTTACAGTAACCCTCTGACAATCAAGTTTTAAGGGATGTGGCAGTTAAAGGGTTAATCCGACCAATCTAGACTTTGAAATCACATACACAGAACAATATATATAACTTTAGTAACACTTTATTTTAAAATGTATAAAAAATGTATAAGGTGTGCATTGTAGCTGACACCTATATGAACACATTACAATTGTTTTGTGACTACAAGTCTTTCTTCTCAAATGCTATTGAGTGGTCGCGAACGCGGATGGGAGAATGGCGCATATTTGTTTTGTTTTTTTTGAGCAACTGGTGCCCCCTCTGGGAGTTGGTGCTCTACGAAGACTGCATACTCTGCATATAGGGAGCGGCGGTACTATCTGGAAGATATATTCCTCAAACCATCGTACAAGTGAAGGTGATGCTAGTCCTTCAAGAATCGCTCAAAACCTTTTCAAGTGTACAGTTTCCTTTTATTGCATCTTGAAATAAATATTTCTGAATTCTGAATCAAACTGGGTTGTGTTTATTGATTTATTTTATAAGACAACTGAAACTTTAATCTCCTTTGTAATATATGTGCTTTTAAACCAAGAACAATGTAATTAGAGATGTATTCCTGCTTAATAATGACTATTATTAAGGGAAAAGGCTTTATAATCATGAACTATTTACTAATGCTTAGCTAATGAGTGCAGTTATTATAAAGTGTTACCAATGCATTTACTAATGTTAACAAATTAGACATTATTATACAGTGTTACCAAACCCTTTAATAATTTATTAGTGTTTTGTAATGATTTTAATGACCTATAAGCATTTGTGAAATAGTTTTGCTTGCATTGCAGCTTAATCTGTCAGTTGAAGAGTTTTACTGTTACATCCATGAGATTAATAAATGTCATGTCATGTCACAGGTTGTCATAGGTCAGTATCAAATGAGTTTGAAATTATAATTTGCAGCACAAATAAGGCTTCTTAGGATGTTTTTAAATCCCAAAAACTGTCAGAAAAGGATAAGGCCTAAGAGATTTCTTAACCTGTAATGAAAGGAAAAAAACACCACCATTAGCAACAACAAAAACAATAACAATTTAAAATATAGCTGCAAGCAGCGATGGCGGGCTCAAGCCATCAGTGCAATGCCACCCCGGTGGCATCAGGAAAACTGTGCCCAGCGGACATAAGCATTTACAGTAACCCTCGGGCAATAAAGTTTTATGGGATATGGCAGTTAAAGGGTTAATCCGATCCATCTAGACTTTGAAATCACATACACAGAACAATATATATAACTTTAGTAACACTTTATTTTAATATATATAAAAAATGTATAAGGTGTCCATCGTAGCTGACACCTAAATGAACACATTACAATTGTTTATGACTGCAAGTCTTTTCCCTCAAATGCTATTCTTCAAATTTGCGTTTGAGCCCATGTGAAAAAGTAGCATAATTTACATATGACTTACAGTTTGTTTAAATAAATATCAAACAATTCAATTTAATTGTGAATTATAGCTGTCACCTAGATGAACAATTACAGTTGTTTTTATGACTGTAAGTCATTCTCTTCAAATGCTACTGACGTTAGAAAAGTGTATAACAATATCACATGTAACTTTAGAGACGGTCCCTAAATTTAAGACTCTCGAATGTCCAATGTCAAGCCAACTTTATGCCTGTTTTTGTTTTGTTTTTTACTTTATTTTTCTTTTTTCTGTGCCGGATTGCTGATGTCCTTTACCCGGGCATAGATGTCCATCCATCAATTATGAACATTCATCCGCAAATGTCCGAGCGGTCGCAAGCGCGCATGGGAGAATGGCGCATGTTTTTTTTTATTAATTTTTTTTTATGAGCAACTGGGATGGTGCCCCCTCTGGGAGTTGGTGCCCTACGAAGACTGCATACTCTGCATATAGGGATTGGAGGTACTATCTGGAAGATATATTCCTCAAACCGTCGTACAATAGGAGGTGATGCTAGTACATCAAGAATCTCTCAAAACCGTTCTCTCAAAATCTGTTCATAAAGCCTATATATAAAGTCTTAATATAGTATTCCACAATATGTTGTGCTATTCTAATATTATTGCGTTTTTTTATTGACATTGTTATTTACTGTTATTTTTTGTTTTAATATTGTTACTGTTGTTACTTGCTGTAAGGTGACCTTGAGTGGTTTGAAAGGCGCATTAAATAAAATGCATTATTATTATTATTATTATTATTATTATTATTATTATTAGCTGTACACTTGATAGAAAACTTAAATATAAAATTATGCAATTGTATATATATATATATATAGTGTAAAGTTTTCTTTTATTGCATCTTGAAATAAATGTTTCTGAGTTCTGTGTTTGTTTATTTTTTTATTATTTTTTTAGGAAGATTACAGCCTTTAATCTCCTCAAAATAAATGTGCATATAAACCATGAACAATTTAATTATAGCTGTATTTATAAAATGTTTACTAATGACTATTAATTTTGGGAGAAGGCTATATAAAGCAGCAACTGTTGATGTTGAGGCCTAAGATATTTCTTAAGCTGTAATGATGAAAAAACAACAACAACAACAACAACACAAAATTACTTATTTTTTTTCTGCTGGTGATTAAAGAGATGTTAACTCTGATATGTTTCTCTCTCTCTCTCTCTCTCTCTCTCTCTCTCTCTCTCTCTCTCTCTCTCTCTCTCTCTCAATAATTTATTAGTGTTTTGTAATGATTTTATTTTCTGGTGATTAAAGAGATGATTAAGTCTCCCTCCCTCTCTCTCTCTCTCTCTGACACCAAGCCCATCCCCTCTCCCACACATTCACACAAACTCAGCACACACACTTAACATACACACACTTAACACACAAACACACACATTACCCACAGTGACAGAGTGACATCAGATGTATAATAGTTTTTTAATTTTCTATCATCCATATAGTGTTGTATAGTCATGAAACTATGCATATTTCCTCAGCATGACTTCTATGTGTAATTTTTTTTTGAAGTGTTTAGAAGCTGCACTTAAAAAAATAAAAGACATTTACCGGTTCCTTTTTTACTGTTATTTCAAAAAATCACCACGACAAAAACGTTCAAGCTATCCAAAATTCATTCGCACCTGTTCTGTAAGATAAATTCTTTAAACAGTGGTAAAAGAGGATGTGGGGCTGAACCTTCAAGAGTCACTCAAAACTTATCTGTCCATAAAGCCTATAAAGAATTATTCTTAATATACAGTTCACAATACTTCAGCTTGTTATTCTAATTAAGTGAGGGTCATTTTATCAGTAAATACATAAAATTCATATTATTTTTCTTTGAAAGATTTCTATAAATGATTTAAATTATACTTGTTTCTACAATAATTATTTAAAAGTAATCCTATAGCTCCATCTGGTGGCCATTATTGGTACTAAGAATTGCAAGCTTGATTTATAAGTTATGATAGTTTTAATTTTATGCTGGCTCTTGAAAATGATAAAGCTATGAAACTTACTGTGCTTCCTTCAAATGATGACTTCTACATATATAAAAAATTATGAAGAGTTGAAATGAAAATTTTTAAAGATATCGTAAAATAACTATTGTATTTTTTTATGTTACTTTAATAAATCGCTATGGCCACACCATTTAAGGTATCCTAAACCCATTCGCAATTTAACATCTTCAGTATATTAGCATCATGTTGAAAAAGTTTGGTGTGAACTACTTATGTTTTCTCGGAGGAGTATGAATTCATTTTTACATGCTGATTTTATCATAAATCCACAATAAAATTTCTGAGTTCTGTATCAATCTGTGTTGTTGTTTGTTTATTTTTTTTTATTTTATTTTTTTCATAGGAAGATAACTGAAAAGATTACTCTCCTTTTTAATAAATGTGCTTATAAACCAAGAACAAGCTATTTATATAATAAACTGCTTACTACTGACTATAAATATTGGGACAAGGCTTTATAAAGCATAAACTGACTATTTACTAATGAGTGCAGTTATTATAAAGTGTTACCAATGCATTTACTAATGTTAACAAATTAGACATTATTTTACAGTGTTATTAAATCCTTTAATGACTTATAAGCATTTGTGAAAGAAGCTTAGTCTTGATCTGTGAACTGAACAGTTTTACTGTTACATCCATGAGATTTTAAAAATGTAGATACATGTCATGTCACAGGATGGAATAGGTCAGTATCAAATTAGTTGAAATTATTATTTGCAGCACAAATAAGTATTTTTAGAATTTTGTTTTTAATTCCTGAAACTGTCAGAAAAGGATAAGGCCTAAGAGATTTCTTAAGCTGTAATGAAAACAGCAATGTTAGCAACAGCAACAAAAAATAACAATTTAAAATACATTTTTTTTCTGGTGATTAAAGAGATGATTAAGTCTCTCTCTCTCTCTCTCATTGTGTCTGCCACTCAGCTCATGCCCATCCCCCACTCACACACACACACTCACACACACACATGCACTCAGTCAGCACACATACATTGCTCAAACAGAGGGACAGAGTGAGTTGAGATGTCTGACAGTTTTTTTTATTTTCTTTTAATCATACAGTATTGTAAGGTCATGAAACTATGCATATGTCCTCAGAATGATTTGATCTCTGTATGAATTTTTTTAAAGTGTTTGGAAGCTGCAATTTAAAAATACAAGACAATTAATGATTCCCTTTTTACTGTCATTTCAAAAAATCACCACGACAAAACGGTTCAAGCTAACCAAAATCCGTTCGCAATTTAAGTTCCTCAATGTTTTTTCAACATGTAGACAAAGTTTGGTGAGTATAGTGAACATTTCCTCTGAGGAGAATGCATTAAATCAGAGCTCAATTTAAATATTCAAATCAAAATAGCCGACTTCCTGTTGGTCGTAGCTGATGACTGTTAATTAGAAAGTTGTCCGTCTTTATGAGAAAAATTTATGTACCAAGTTTGGTGTCTGTAGCTAAAATTAAACCCCCCACTTTTGACAAAAGGTGGCGCTATAGCATGCCTCCTTCACGCCCTTTTAAAAGCTTTTCCCATTGTCTAGCTATCACTAATACTGATATGTGTTTTGAGTTTCATGTAAATCTGAGGTTGGTGTCTGCCTCAAACTCATCATAACAGAACATTCAAGTTTGACACGTTGCCATGGCAACGCCATATCAGATATCAATATCCCCACAACAGATTTACATCGGCCGTGTTTTGTCATTATTCTGATGAAGTTTTAAGTAAATCGAGTAAAAATAAGATGCTGAATTCAAAACATTTTGAAAATGACTCACTTCCTGCTGCCAGTTGGTGGCGCTATAACGTTGACTCTTAATAGTCACATATATACGATCGGTATCATACAACAAACAAACCAATGAAGTTTGATAAAATTCAGGAAATGTATGTGGATGTTATTAGACATTTCCTGTTTCTCATTTCTCGCCATAATTTCCACGCCTCGCTACGGGCAAACCGTTCAAGATATCAAAAATCCCCTCGCAATTTTTCGTCCCCAATGTCTTGAGATCATGTTCACCGAGTTTCGTGGCGAACGGGTTGAAAACCTCAGAGGAGTATTTCAAATTCCAGAGCATGCTTTTTTTAAACAGCCCTGAATAGCTGACTTCCTGTTGGGCGGAGCCTATGACATAAAGTGTAAAAGTTGTTCGGCTCAATGAGATCTATAAGTGTACCGAGTTTCATATAAATACATGCAAGTCTGTGTGAGCTATGGTTCAAGATTTCTGAAGGTGTTCCAGGGGGCGCTGTAGAGTCCCTGTGCCACGCCCGGGTCCCAGCCTCTGCGGCGTCCTGATGGCCGCAGATTCCAATGTGTGTGCCAATTTTCAAGAGTTTTTGAGCATGTTAAGGCCCCTAAAAACCCCCGGAAGGTTAAATAAAAAATAAAAAAAATAATAAGAATAATCCTTAGAAGAACAATAGGGCTCTTCGCCCCTTCGGGCTTGAGCCCTAAATATAGATTTTTTTTCCTGATTATTAAAGGAATGATTAGGTCTCTCTCTCTCTCTCTCTCTCTCTCTCTGCCAGACAGCCCCTCCCTACAATCCACACACACTGTCAGTCACCAAAGATTCACAGTCACCAACCCCCTCACACTCACACTCCCCCTCCCTCTCCCCCTCCCTTTCCTCACACAGACGGAGTGGCCAGAGTGAGATCATGTCAGTTGAGAAGTCTGACAGTTTTTTCTTTTCTTTTATCCATACAGTGTTGTAAAGTCATGAAACTATGCATATTTCCTCATAATGATTTGATCTCTGTATGAAAACATGCCTTGAAGTGTTTGGAAGCTGCAATTTAGACATACAATACAATTAATGTTTCCCTTCTTACTGTCATTTCAAAAAATCACCACGTCAAAACCGTTCAAGCTAACCAAAATCCGTTCGCAATTTAAGTTCCTCGATGTTGTTTCTTCATGTAGTCAAAGTTTGGTGTGTATAGTGTACTTCCCATGTGAGGAGTATGCATTAATTCACAACTGTAAAATCTCAAAAATACACATTCAAATCAAAATAGCTGACTTCCTGTTGATCGTAGCTTATGACTGTGAATTAGAAAGTTGTCCGTCTTGATAAGAACAATTTAAGTACCGAGTTTGGTGTCTGTAGCTAAAACTAAATAAAATGCATTATTATTATTATTAGCTGTACACTTGCTAAACATTTTTAAATATAAACTTATGCAATTGTGTGTGTGTATATATATATATATATATATATATATATATATATATATATATATATATATATATATATATATATATTTATATATATATATATATATATATATATATATATATATATATTTATATATATATATAAATTCAAGTGTACAGTTTTCTTTTATTGCATCTTGAAATAAATATTTATGAGTTCTGTGTTTGTTTATTTTATTTATTTTATTTTTTATTTTACATTTTTTTAGGGAGATTACAGCCTTTAATCTCCTCAAAATAAATGTGCATATAAACCATGAACAATTTAATTATAGCTGGATTTATAAAATGCTTACTAAAATATTAATTTTGGGAGAAGGCTATATAAAGCATGAACTGACTATTTACTAATGCTTAGCTAAGAATTGCAGCTATTATGAAGTGTTACCAATGCATTTACTAATGTTAACAATTGAGACATTATTTTAAAGTGTTACCAAATCCTTAAATAATTTAAAAGTGTTTTGTTATGATTTCATTAACCTATAAGCATTTGTGAAATAGTTCTGCTTGCATTAAAGCTTAGTCTTCATCTGTGAGCTGAACAGTTTTACTGTTACATCCTTGAGATTATGTAAATTCAAATAAATGTCATGTCACAGGGTGACAGATGTCAGTATCAAATGAGTTTGAAATTATTATTTGCAGCACAAATAAGGTTTTTTAGGATTTTTTTTAATCCCTGAAACTGTCAGAAAAGGATAAGGCCTAAGATATTTCTTAAGATGTAATGATAACAGCACAATTAGCAACAACAACAAAAAAATGACTATTTAAAATACAGTTTTTTTTCTGGTGATTAAAGAGATGTTTAAGTCTCTCTCTCTCTCTCTCTCTCTCTCTCTGTCTGTCTGCCACTCAGCTCACACCCCTCCCCCACTCACACTCACACACACACACAGAGTCAGCACACAGAGTGACAGAGTGAGATCAGATGTCTGACAGTTTTTTAATTTTCTTTTAATCATACAGTGCTGTAAAGTCATGAAACTATGCATATTTCCTCAGAATCACTGGTTTTCTAAATTAAAAATGTTTTTTAAAGGTTTGGAAGCTGCAATTTAAAAATACAAGACGATTAATGTTTCACTTTTTACTGTCATTTCAAAAAATCACCACGACAAAACCGTTCAAGCTAACCAAAATCTGTTCGCAATTTAAGTTCCTCGATGTTTTTTCTTCATGTAGACAACGTTTGGTGTGTATAGTGTACTTCCCCTGTGAGGAGTATTCATTAATTCACAACTGTAAAATCTCAAAAATACACATTCAAATCAAAATAGCCGACTTCCTGTTGATCGTAGCTGATGACTGTGAATTAGAAAGTTGTCCGTCTTGAAAAGAACAATTTATGTACCAAGTTTGGTGTCTGTAGCTGAAACTAACCCCCCCACTTTTGACAAAAGGTGGCGCTATAGAGTGCCTCCTTCACGCCCTTTTAAAAGCTTTTGCCATTGTCTAGCTATCAAGAATACTGATATGTGTTTTGAGTTTCATGTAAATCTGAGCTTGTTGTCTGCCTCAAACTCACCATAACAGAACATTCAAGTTTGACACGTTGCCATGGCAACACTATATCAGATATCAATATCCCCACAACAGATTTACATCGGCCGTGTTTTGTCATTATTCTGATGAAGTTTTAAGTAAATCGAGTAAAAATAAGATGCTGAATTCAAAGCATTTGGAAAATGACACACTTCCTGCTGCCAGTTGGTGGCGCTATAACGTTGACTCTTAATAGCCACATATATACAATCGGTATCATACAACGAACAAACCCATGAAGTTTGATCAAATTCAGGAAATGTATGTGGATGTTATTAGACATTTCCTGTTTCTCATTTCTCGCCATAAGTTCCATGCCTCGCCACGGGCAAACCGTTCGAGATATCAAAAATCCCCTCGCAATTTTTCATCCTCAATGTCTTGAGATCATGTTCACCGAGTTTCGTGGCGAACGGGTTGAAAACCTCAGAGGAGTATTTCAAATTCCAGAGCATGCTTTTTTTAAACAGCCCTGAATAGCTGACTTCCTGTTGGGCGGAGCCTATGACATAAAGTGTGAAAGTTGTTCGGCTCAATGAGATCTATAAGTGTACCGAGTTTGATATAAATACATGCAAGTGTGTGTGAGCTATGGTTCAAGAATTCTGACTGTCTTCCAGGGGGCGCTGTAGAGCCCCTGTGCCACGCCCGGGTCCCAGCCTCTGCGGCGTCCTGATGGCCGCAGATTCCAATGTGTGTGCCAATTTTCAAGAGTTTTTGAGCATGTTAAGGCCCCCAAAACACCCCGGAAGGTTTAATAAAAAATAAAAATAATAATAATAAATATAGCTGCAAGCAGCGATGGCGGGCTCAAGCCACCAATGCCATCACCACCCCGGTGGCATCAGGTAAACTGTGTCCAGCGGGCACATGCATTCACAATATCCCTCTGGCAGTGAGGTTTTAAAGAATATGGCGGTTAAAGGGTTAATCCGAATCATCTAGACTTTAAAATCACATTCACAGAACAATATACATATATATTCCCCAAACATATATATATATTTAGTAACACTTTACAATAAGATTTCATTTATAAACATTATGTTAACATGAACAATATTTATATAGCATTCATTCATGTCAGTTAATATTCCAAACTTAAACATTAAAACATTGTTTTATTGTGATTTTTTTCCAAGCACATTTTACCAATTCCAAACCATATCAATCTTAATAACTACCATTATTTTTTATTTAATCATTTATAAGTGCTATGCAATAGTCCAGGAAAGCTGGAAGAGAAAAACTCCTTATATTCATGTGTGCAGAATCATTAGGCATGTTTTCTTTTACAGATGAAATGCGCTAAAAAAGAGTTTTAACTCAAACTGTTTTAACTCAAAGTCGAAAATTATGAAATACCCATGAGAAATATCAAACACAAATGCAATACAGAAATGGATAAGTTAAGACTTGACCATTGTACAAAAATGCTGACTGGGTCATGAGGTCAGAAAAGAAGAAGAAAAAAAAAAAAAACAGGTCAAGAAGAACTGACAAAAATAATTGCAAAATAATTAGGAATTAATGTGAAGATTAATTTTTAGTCAATTCTGCAAGACAGACTTTCAGGAAAGGAGGTGGAATAAAAATGAGCTCCTAAATCTTAATCCCGGATTCTGGAAGATATATTCCTCAAACCATCGGACAAGAGGAGGTGGTGCTGGTCCTTCACGAGTCACTCAAATCTGTTCATAAAGCATATATATAAAGTCTTAATATATAGTATTTCACAATACTTCATGGTATTCTAATTAAATAATTTTTTTGGAATCTTTGATTTCTCAGAACCTGACACATTGTAATTCTGAGACTCCAGGAAAGTGGCAGTTCTCTAAAATGTTGGCACTGGAGACTAAATGCTCCCTGATAGTTTCACACCTAATTCACTTAACACACACACACACACACACACACACACACACACACACACAAACACACACACACACACACACACACACACACACACACACATTACCCACAGTGACAGAGGGACAGAGTGACATCAGATGTATGATAGTTTTTTAATTTTCTATCATCCATATAGTGTTGTATAGTCATGAAACTATGCATATTTCCTCAGAATGACTTGTCTTCTATGTGTACATTTTTTTGAAGTGTTTAGAAGCTGCACTTAAAAAAATAAAAGACATTTACTGGTTACTTTTTTACTGTTATTTCAAAAAATCACCACGACAAAACCATTCAAGCTATTCAAAATTCATCCGCACCTGTACTGTAAGATACATTCTTTAAACAGTGGTAAAAGAGGATGTGGTGCTGATCCTTCAAGAGTCACTCAAAACTTATCTGTCCATAAAGCCTATAAAGAATTATTCTTAAAATACAGTTCACAATACTTCAGCTTGTTATTCTAATAAAGTGAGGGTCATTTTATCAGTAAAATACATAAAATTCATATTATTTTTCTTTGAAAGATTTCTATAAATGGTTTAAATCATACTTGTTTCTACAATAATTATTTAAAAGTGATCCTATAGCTCCATCTGGTGGCCGTTATTGGTACTAAGAATTGCAAGCTTGATTTATATGTTATGATAGTTTTAATTTTATGCTGGCTCTTGAAAATGATAAAGCTATGATACTTACTGTGCTTCCTTCAAATGATGACTTCTAGGTATATAAAAATTTATGAAGAGTTGGAATTAAAAATGTTAAAGATATAGTAAAATAACTATGGTATTTTTTTATGTTACTTTAATAAATCTCTATGGCCACACCATTTAAGGTATCCTAAACCCATTCGCAATTTAACATCTTCAGTATATTAGCTTCATGTTAAAAAAGTTTGGTGTGAACTACTTGTGTCTTCTTGGAGGAGAATGAATTCATTTACAGGCTGAGTTTATCATAAATCCACAATAACATTTCTGAGTTCTGTATCAATCAGTGTTGTTGTTTGTTTATTTTTATTTTTTTTATTTTTCATAGGAAGATAACTGACCCTTCACTCTCCTTTTTAATAAATGAGCTATTTATAGCTGTATTTATAAACTGCTTACTACTGACTATTAATATTGGGACAAGGCTTTATGAAGCATGAACTGACTATTTACTAATGAGTGCAGTTATTATAAAGTGTTATCAATGCATTTGCTAATGTTAACAAATTAGACATTATTTTACAGTGTTATCAAATCCCTTAAATGATTTGTAAGTGTTTTGTAATGATTTTATTGACCTACAAGCATTTGTGAAAGTTCTGCTTGCATTACAGCTTAGTCTTGATCTGTGAGCTGAACAGATTTACTGTTACATCCATGAGATTATGTAAATTCAAATAAATATCATGTCACAGGATGTCAGAGGTCAGTATCAAATTAGTTTGAAATTATTATTTGCAGCACCAATAAGGTTTTTTAGGATTTTTAAAAATCCCTAAAACTGTCAGAAAAGGATAAGGCCTAAGATTTCTATGTGAGTGGCTTAATTTGTTTGTTTTTATAACTATAATGCATAAACTATGAAACTATACAAAATGTATAAAAAAGTACAAGTTATTATTTTCCAATGTTTTTTTATTTATTTACAATTTTTTTTTTTTTTTTGGGATTTACATTTTTAAAAATTTGCCTACGGCAATCATTCTAAACAGCTTGAATAAAACCTGTCAATATTTATTATAGACCACTATTACTGTGTATAATCTAACAAACGAGTTTATTATGAAAATAAAAGCGTGTACACCAGATAAATTGGACGATAAAGAAATTGCTAACAATAGTATAATAGAGCATGTTTTAGGTTTTTAGGCGTTTAGATGCAGAAATGGAAAAATCAAATGTAAAATCAAATGTAATTGATTTAATTAAATATAGATTAAGTCTTGTTAGAGCAAAATAATAAATAAATACGTACACACATTAAAAAAGCAGCCAAGATGAATGAGTTTAATTTTTTATATAGATTAAAAGTGAAGACAGAAGCAGCTGGTATATGCGGTCACTTAATATTAAAATCCAGTAGATCCACTTCAGATTTATTTCTCAACAGTTTATGTTCACGTGGCTGTTTTCGTTTATATTCGCCAAGCTATTATGTATTTTGAAATAATCTTGTCCGTGATGTGTTCGTTCTTACGACGAAAGGCAGAATCCTGCAGCTCGAGAGATATGTTATTCTGCCAGTCTCGCTTTCAAATAGTCTTGCACACTTAAACTGGTCACAAACACCTGCATTTAGCTCGTGTTGTGTTATAATGGATGTATTGTGTGCATTTATGGCAATAATTTATTTTGTAAAGCTCTTAAACAAGAATAAATTCGTTAGTTTTGAACTTGTGACACTGTGCGCGCTGATCGGAGGCAGTGATTTCAGATAGGCAGCCGGCGAATATTTCATTTTCACACAAACAGTTCAAAAACATTTTAATTTAGCTCTTGGTGTGCTCTAATTGGTGAATTGTGTGATATCGCTGCAATACTTTATTTTAAATAGCTATAAAACAAGAATAAACTCGTTTTTTTCTGAGCTCATCATTCCACACGCTGGTGCTCAGAGCGGTGATTCATCTCTCGTGTTTCTCACGTATCACTGACCACACATCAATTATTAATGAGCCCTGACCTGATAATAATCATATATGTTGGTTTAGCTTGTCAGTGTGAATTAAATCCAAGTATTTATTTGTATTTTAACCGATTTAAAAGTGAAACAAAAAGACAGTCTCCTCCCTTTTTTAGTCCGGTAACTGCACCTGTAGGGGCGCTATTTCTCTCAGACAATGGAAGTCTAAGCACACACACTCAAACAGAGGGACAGAGTGATATGAGATGTCTGACAGTTTTTTAATTTTCTGTTATCCATACAGTGTTGTAAAGTCATGAAACTATGCATATTTACTCAGAATAACTTTTTTTCTGTATGAAAAAAGGTTTTGAAGTGTTTGGAATTTAAAAATGCAGGAAAATTAATAATTCCATCTTTATTGTCATTTAAAAAAATCCCCACGACAAAACCATCCAAGCTATCCAAAACCCATTCACAATTTAAGTTCCTCAATGTTTTTTCAACATGTACACCAAGTTTGGTGTGTATAGTGTTACTCTCCTCTGAGCAGTATGCATTAATTCACAGCTAAATGTAAAAAACAATCCACATTCAAATCAAAATAGCTGACTTCCTGTTGGTCGTAGCTGATGACTGTGAATTAGAAAGTTGTCCGTCTTGATAAGAACAATTTTTGTCCTGAGTTTGGTGTCTGTAGCTAAAACTAACCCCCCCACTTTTGACAAAAGGTGGCGCTATAGAGTGCCTCTTCCACGCCCTCTTATGAAATTTTGCCAGTGTCTAGCTGTCACTAATACTGATATGTGTTCTGAGTTTGATGAAATTCTAAGTATGTTATATGCCTCAAAATCACCTGAGAAGTATTCCAGTTTGACATGTTGCCACGGCAACAATATTTTTAGATATCAATATCCCCCCAGCAGATTTATATCGGCTGTGTTTTAACATTATTCTGATGAAGTTTGAAGCAAATCGAGTAAAAATAAGATGCTGAATTCAAAGCATTTTGAAAATGACACACTTCCTGCTGCCACTTGGTGGCGCTATAACTTTGACTCCTAATAGTCACATATATGCGATCGACATCATACAATGAATAATCTGATGAAGTTTGATTAAAATTAGGAAATGTATGTGGATGGTATTAGACACTTCCTGTTTCTCATTTCTCGCCATAATTTCAAAGCCTCGCCACGAGCAAACCGTTCGAGATATCAAAAATCCCCTGGCAATTTTTCATCCCCAATGTCTTGAGATCATGTTGACCGAGTTTGGCGGCAATCGAGTAAAAAACCTATGACAAGTATTTCAAATTCCAGAGCATGCGCTTTTTACATAACTCTAAATAGCTGACTTCCTGTTGGGCGGAGCCTATGATATTCAATACGAAAGTTGTTCGGCACAATGAGATCTATATGTGTACTGAGTTTCAAATGAATATTGGCAAGTATGTGTGAGCTATACATCAACATTTCTGACTGTGATCCAGGGGGCGCCGTAGAGCCCCTGTGCCACGCCCGGGTCCCAGCTTCTGCAGGCTCCTAAAGGCCACAGATTCCAAAGTGTGTGCAAATTTTCAAGAGTTTTTGAGTATGTTAAGGACCCCAAAAGCCCCCACAACTTTGACGAAAAATATGACTACTAAACCCAAAATAGCCAACTTCCTGTTGGGCGGAGCCTATGACATGCAGTACGAAAGTTGTTTGGTTTGATGGGATCTACATGTGTACCGAGTTTCGTGTGTCTACGTGCAAGTATGTATGATATATGGCCCTCAGTATTCCAGGGGGCGCTGTAGAGCCCCTGTGCCACGCCCGTGTATCAGTCTCTGCCCGGCCCTAATGGCCGCAGGTTCCAATGTGTGTGCCAATTTTCAAGACTTTTTAAGCATGTTAAGGACCCCAAAAGCCCCCGAAACCTTGAAGAAAAATAATAATAAATATAGCTGCAAGCAGCGATGTCGGGCTCAAGCCTTCAGTGCAACGCCACCCCGGTGGCATCGGGAAAACTGTGCCCACCGGGCATAAGCATTTACAGTAACCCTCTGACAATCAAGTTTAAAGGGATGCGGCAGTTAAAGGGTTAATCCGACCAATCTAGACTTTGAAATCACATACACAGAACAATATATATAACTTTAGTAACACTTTATTTTTATATTTATTTATAGATGTATTACTGCTTAATAATGACTATTATTAAGGGTAAAGGCTTTATAATCATGATCTATTTACTAATGCTTAGCTAATGAGTGCAGTTATTATAAAGTGTTACCAATGCATTTACTAATGTTAACAAATTAGACATTATTTTACAGTGTTACCAAATCCTTAAATAATTTATTAGTGTTTTGTAATGATTTTAATGACCTATAAGCATTTGTGAAATAGTTTTGCTTGCATTGCAGCTTTATCTGTCAGTTGAAGAGTTTTACTGTTACATCCATGAGATTAATAAATGTCATGTCACTTCACAGGCTGTCATAGGTCAGTATCAAATGAGTTTGAAATTATTATTTGCAGCACAAATAAGGATTCTTAGGATGTTTTTAAATCCCTAAAACTGTCAGAAAAGGATAAGGCCTAAGAGATTTCTTAACCTGTAATGAAAGGAAAAAACACCACCATTAGCAACAACAAAAACAATAACAATTTAAAATACAGATTTTTTTTTTCCTGATTATTAAAGGGATGATTAGGTCTCTCTCTCTCTCTCTCTCTCTCTCTCTCTCTCTCTCTCTCTCTCTGCCAGACAGCCCCTGGCTACAATCCACACACACTGTCAGTCACCAAACATTCACAGTCACCAACCCCCTCACACTCCCCCTCCCTCTCCCCCTCCCTTTCCTCACACAGACAGAGTGGCCAGAGTGAGATCATGTCAGCTGAGAAGTCTGACAGTTTTTTAATTTTCTGTTATCCATACAGTGTTGTAAAGTCGTGAAACTATGCATATTTCCTCAGAATGATTTGATCTTTGTATGAAAAAATGCTTTGAAGTGTTTGGAAGCTGCAATTTAAACATACAAGACAATTAATGTTTCCCTTTTTACTGTCATTTCAAAAAATCACCACAACAAAACCGTTCAAGCTAACCAAAATCCGTTCGCAATTTAAGTTCCTCAATGTTTTTTCTTCATGTAGACAAAGTTTGGTGTGTATGGTGTACTTCCCCTGTGAGGAGTATGTATTAATTCAAAACTGTAAAATGTCAAAAATACACATTCAAATCAAAATAGCTGACTTCCTGTTGATCGTAGCTTATGACTGTGAATTTGAAAGTTGTCCGACTTGATTAGAACAATTTATGTACCAAGTTTGGTGTCTGTAGCTAAAACTAACCCCCCCACTTTTGACAAAAGGTGGCGCTATAGAGTGCCTCCTTCACGCCCTTTTAAAAGCTTTTGCCAATGTCTAGCTATCAATAATACCAATATGTGTTTTGACTTTCATGTAAATCTGAGCTTGTTATCTGCCTCAAACTCACCATAACAGAATATTCAAGTTTGACATGTTGCCATGGCAACACTATATTAGATATCAATATCCCCACAACAGATTTTCATCGGCCGTGTTTTGTCATTATTCTGATGAAGTTTGCAGCAAATCGAGTAAAAATAAGATGCTGAATTCAAAGCATTTTGAAAATGACACACTTCCTGCTGCCAGTTGGTGGCGCTATAACGTTGACTCGTAATAGTCACATATATACGATCGGTATCATACAGCGAACAAACCAATGAAGTTTGATCAAACTCAGGCAATGTATGTGGATGTTATTAGGCATTTCCTGTTTCTCATTTATTGCTCTAATTTCAACGCCTCGCCACGAGCAAACCGTTCGAGATATCAAAAATCCCCTGGCAATTTTTCATCCCCAATGTCTTGAGATCATGTTGACCGAGTTTCGTGGCAATCAAGTAAAAAACCTATGACAAGTATATTAAATTCCAGAGCATGCTTTTTTTAAACAGCCCTGAATAGCTGACTTCCTGTTGGGCGGAGCCTATGACATAGAGCGCGAAAGTTGTTCAGCTCAATGAGATCTATAAGTGTACTGAGTTTCATATAAATACATGCAAGCGTGTGTGAGCTATGGTTCAAGAATTCTGACGGTGTTCCAGGGGGCGCTGTAGAGCCCCTGTGCCACGCCCGGGTCCCAGTCTCTGTGGCGTCCTGATGGCCGCAGATTCCAATGTGTGTGCCAATTTTCAAGAGTTTTTGAGCATGTTAAGGCCCCCAAAAATGCCCGGAAGGTTTAAAAAAAAATAAAAAAAATAATAATAATAATAAATATAGCTGCAAGCAGCGATGGCGGGCTCAAGCCGTCAGTGCAACGCCACCCCGGTGGCATCTGGAAAACTGTGCCCAGCGGGCATAAGCATTTACAGTAACCCTCTGGCAATCAAGTTTTAAGGGATACGGCAGTTAAAGGGTTAATCCGACCCATCTAGACTTTGAAATCACATACACAGAACAATATATATAACTTTAGTAACACTTTATTTTAATATATATATAAATGTATAAGGTGTGCATTGTAGCTGACACCTAAATTAACACATTAAAACTGTTTTATGACTGCAAGTCTTTCTCCTCAAATGCTATTGAGCTTCAAATTTGCTTTTGAGTCCATGTGAAAAAGTAGCATAATTTACATATGACTTACAGTTTGTTTTAATAAACATCAAACATTCAATTTAATTGTGCATTATAGCTGTCACGTAGATGAACAATTACAGTTGTTTTTATGACTGTAAGTAATTCTCTTCAAATGCTACTGATGTTAGAATATAATAACAATATCACATGTAACTTTAGAGACGGTCCCTAAATTTGAGACTCTCAAATGTCCAATGTCAAGCCAAATTTATGCCTGTTTTTGTTTTGTTTTTTACTTTATTTTTCTTTTCTCTTTGCCGGATTGCTGATGTCTTTTACCCGGGCATAGATGTCCATCCATCAATTATGAACATTCATCCGCAAATGTCCGAGCTGTCGCGAGCGCGGATGGGAGAATGGCGCATGTTTTATTTTTTTTGAGCTACTGGGATGGTGACCCCTCTGGGAGTTGGTACCCTACGAAGACTGCGTATTCTGCATATAGGGAGCGGCAGTACTATCTGGAAGATATATTCCCCAAACCGTCGTACAAGAGGAGGTGATGCTAGTACTTCAAGAATCTCTCAAAACCTATCTGTTCATAAAGCCTATATATAAAGTCTTAATATAGTATTCCACAATATGTTGTGCTATTCTAATATTATTGCTGTTTTTTATTGACATTGTTATTTGCTGTTACTATTTGTTTTAATATTGTTACTGTTGTTACTTGTTGTACGGTGACCTTAAATGGTTTGAAAGAAGCCTTAAATAAAATGCATTATTATTATTATTATTATTATTATTATTATTATTATTATTATTATTAGCTGTACACTTGATAAAAAAAATAAATATAAACTTATGCAATTGTATATATATATATATATATATATATATATATATATATATAGTGTACAGTTTTCTTTTATTGCATCTTGAAATAAATGTTTCTGAGTTCTGTGTTTGTTTATTTTTATTTTATTTTTTTTATTTTTTTAGGAAGATTACAGCCTTTAATCTCCTCAAAATAAATGTGCATATAAACCATGAACAATTTAATTATAGCTGTATTTATAAAATGCTTACTAATGACTATTAATTTTGGGAGTAGGCTAGCAACAGTTGATGTTGAGGCCTAAGATATTTTTTAAGCTGTAATGATGAAAAAACAACAACAACACAAAATTGCTTTTTTTTCTGCTGGTGATTAAAGAGATGATTAAGTCTCCCTCCCTCTCTCTCTCTCTCTCTCTCTCTCTCTCTCTGACACCAAGCCCATCCCCTCTCCCACACATTCACACAAACTCAGCACACACACTTAACACACACACACTTAACACACAAACACACACACACACACATACACATTACCCAGAGGGACAGAGTGACATCAGATGTATGGTAGTTTTTTAATTTTCTATCATCCATATAGTGTTGTATAGTCATGAAACTATGCATATTTCCTCAGCATGACTTGTCTTCTATGTGTACATTTTGTTGAATTGTTTAGAACTTGCACTTAAAAAAATAAAAGACATTTATTGGTTCCTTTTTTACTGTTATTTCAAAAAATCACCATGACAAAACCATTCAAGCTATCCAAAATTAATTTGCACCTGTTCTGTAAGATAAATTCTTTAAACAGTGGTAAAAGAGGATGTGGTGCTGATCCTTCAAGAGTCACTCCAAACTTATCTGTCCATAAAGCCTATAAAGAATTATTCTTAATACACAGTATTTCACAATACTTCAGCATATTATTCTAATTAAGTGAGGGTCATTTTATCAGTAAAATACATATTATTTTTCTTTGAAAGATTTCTATAAATGATTTAAATCATACTTGTTTCTACAAATATTATTTAAAAGTAATCATATAGCGCCATCTGGTGGCCATTATTGGTACTAAGAATTGCAAGCTTGATTTATATGTTATGATAGTTTTAATTTTAAGCTGGCTCTTGAAAATGATAAAGCTATGAAACTTGCTGTGCTTCTTTCAAATGATGACTTCTACGTATATAAAAAATTATGAAGAGTTGGAATGAAGAATGTTAAAGATATAGTAAAATAACTATTGTATTTTTTTATGTTACTTTAATAAATCGGTATGGCCACACCATTTAAGGTATCCTAAACCCATTCGCAATTTAACATCTTCAGTATATTGGCATCATGTTGAAAAAGTTTGGTGTGAACTACTTGTGTCTTCTTGGAGGAGTATGATTCATTTACAGGCTGATTTGATCATAAATCCACAATAAAATTTCTGAGTTCTGTATCAATCTGTGTTGTTGTTTGTTTATTTTCATTTTTTTATTTTTCATAGGAAGATAACTGACCCTTTACTCTCCTTTTTAATAAATGTGCTTATAAACCAAGATCAAGCTATTTATAGCTGTATTTATAAGCTGCTTATTAATGACTATTTAAGTTGGGACAAGACTTTATAAAGCATGAACTGACTATTTACTAATGAGTGCAGTTATTATAAAGTGTTACCAATGCATTTACTAATGTTAACAAATTAGACATTATTTTACAGTGTTATAAAATCCTTTAATGACTTATAAGCATTTGTGAAAGTTCTGCTTGCATTACAGCTTAGTCTTCATCTGTGAGCTGAACAGTTTTACTGTTACATCCATGAGATTATGTAAATTAAGATAAATGTCATGTCACAGGATGGAATAGGTCAGTATCAAATGAGTTTGAAATTATTATTTGCAGCACAAATAAGTATTTTTAGAATTTTGTTTTTAATTCCTGAAACTGTCAGAAAAGGATAAGGCCTAAGAGATTTCTTAAGCTGTAATGAAAACAGCAATGTTAGCAAAAGCAACAAAAAATAACAATTTAAAATACATTTTTTTTCTGGTGATTAAAGAGATGATTAAGTCTCTCTCTCTCTCTCTCTCTCTCTTTCTCTCTCTCATTGTGTCTGCCACTCAGCTCATGCCCATCCCCCACTCACAGACACACACACACACACACACACACTCAGTCAGCACACATACATTCCTCAAACAGAGGGACAGAGTGAGTTGAGATGTCTGACAGTTTTTTTATTTTCTTTTAGTCATACAGTGTTGTAAAGTCATGAATCTATGCATATGTCCTCAGAATGATTTGATCTCTGTATGATTTTTTTTTTAAGTGTTTGGAAGCTGCAATTTAAAAATACAAGACAATTAATGATTCCCTTTTTACTGTCATTTCAAAAAATCACCACGACAAAACCGTTCAAGCTAACCAAAATCCGTTCGCAATTTAAGTTCCTCAATGTTTTTCCAACATGTAGACAAAGTTTGGTGAGTATAGTGAACATTTCCTGTGAGGAGTATGCATTAAATCAGAGCTCAATTTAAATATTCAAATCAAAATAGCCGACTTCCTGTTGGTCGTAGCTGATGACTGTGAATTAGAAAGTTGTCCGTCTTGAAAAGAACAATTTATGTACCAAGTTTGGTGTCTGTAGCTAAAACTAACCCACCCACTTTTGACAAAAGGTGGCGCTATAGAGTGCCTCCTTCACGCCCTTTTAAAAGCTTTTGCCATTGTCTAGCTATCACTAATACTGATATGTGTTTTGAGTTTCATGTAAATCTGAGCTTGTTGTCTGCCTCAAACTCACCATAACAGAACATTCAAGTTTGACACGTTGCCATGGCAACACTATATCAGATATCAATATCCCCACAACAGATTTACATCGGCCGTGTTTTGTCATTATTCTGATGAAGTTTTAAGTAAATAGAGTAAAAATAAGATGCTGAATTCAAAGCATTTGGAAAATGACACACTTCCTGCTGCCAGTTGGTGGCGCTATAATGTTGACTCTTAATAGTCACATATATACAATCAGTATCATACAACGAACAAACCAATGAAGTTTGATCAAATTCAGGAAATGTATGTGGATGTTATTAGACATTTCCTGTTTCTCATTTCTCGCCATAATTTCAACGCCTCGCCACGGGCAAACCGTTCGAGATATCAAAAATCCCCTCGCAATTTTCCATCCCCAATGTCTTGAGATCATGTTGACCGAGTTTGGTGGCAATCAAGTAAAAGACCTATGACAAGTATATCAAATTCCAGAGCATGCTTTTTATAAACAGCCCTAAATAGCTGACTTCCTGTTGGGCGGAGCCTATGACATAGAGTGCGAAAGTTGTTCGGCTCAATGAGATCTATAAGTGTACTGAGTTTCATATAAATACATGAAAGTGTGTGTGAGCTATGGTTCAAGATTTCTGACTGTGTTCCAGGGGGCGCTGTAGAGCCCCTGTGCCACGCCCGGGTCCCAGTCTCTGTGGCGTCCTGATGGCCGCAGATTCCAATGTGTGTGCCAATTTTCAAGAGTTTTTGAGCATGTTAAGGCCTCCAAAAACCCCCGGAAGGTTTAATAAAAAATAAAAAAAATAAATATAGCTGCAAGCAGCGATGGCGGGCTCAAGCCGTCAGTGCAACGCCATCCCGGTGGCATCGGGAAAACTGTGCCCAGCGGGCATAAGCATTTACAGTAACCCTCTGGCAATCAAATTTTAAGGGATATGGCAGTTAAAGGGTTAATCCGACCCGTCTAGACTTTGAAATCACATACACAGAACAATATATATAACTTTAGTAACACTTTATTTTAATATATATAAAAAATTTATAAGTTGTGCATCGTAGCTGACACCTAAATGAACACATTACAATTGGTTTATGACTGCAAGTCTTTCTCCTCAAATGCTATTGAGCTTCAAATTTGCTTTTGAGCCCATGTGAAAAAGTAGCATAATTTACATATGACTTACAGTTTGTTTTAATAAATATCAAACATTCAATTTAATGGTGCATTATAGCTGTCACCTAGATGAACAATTACAGTTGTTTTTATGACTGTAAGTCATTCTCTTCAAATGCTACTGACGTTAGAAAATTGTATAACAATATCACATGTAACTTAAGAGACGGTCCCTAAATTTGAGACTCTCGAATGTCCAATGTCAAGCCAACTTTATGCCTGTTTTTGTTTTGTTTTTTACTTTATTTTTCTTTTCTCTGTGCCGGATTGCTGATGACTTTTACCCGGGCATAGATGTCCATCCATCAATTACGAACATTCATCCGCAAATGTCCGAGCGGTCGCGAGCGCGGATGGGAGAATGGCGCATGTTTTATTTTACTGGGATGGTGCCTCCTCTGGGAGTTGGTGCCCTACGAAGACTGCGTATTCTGCATATAGGGAGCGGCGGTACTATCTGGAAGATATATTCCTCAAACCGTCGTACAAGAGGAGGTGATGCTAGTACTTCAAGCATCTCTCAAAACCTATCTGTTCATAAAGCCTATATATAAAGTCTTAATATAGTATTCCACAATATGTTGTGCTATTCTAATATTATTGTGGTTTT
Source organism: Carassius gibelio (assembly GCF_023724105.1). Taxonomy (NCBI): domain Eukaryota; kingdom Metazoa; phylum Chordata; class Actinopteri; order Cypriniformes; family Cyprinidae; genus Carassius; species Carassius gibelio. Next base: position 14,115,875 of record NC_068400.1, on the reverse strand, counting down.
TTATTGATATTGTTATTTGCTGTTATTTTTTGTTTTAATATTGTTACTGTTGTTACTTGTTGTACGGTGACCTTGAGTGGTTTGAAAGGCGCCTTAAATAAAATGCATTATTATTATTATTATTATTATTATTATTATTAGCTGTACACTTGATAAAAAAAATTAAATATAAACTTATGCAATTGTATATATATGTATATATAGTGTACAGTTTTCTTTTATTGCATCTTGAAATAAATGTTTCTGAGTTCTGTGTTTGTTTATTTTTTTATTTTTATTTTTTTATTTTTTTTAGGAAGATTACAGCCTTTAATCTCCTCAAAATAAATGTGCATATAAACCATGAACAATTTAATTATAGCTGTATTTATAAAATGCTTACTAATGACTATTAATTTTGGGAGATGGCTATATAAAGCAGCAACAGTTGATGTTGAGGCCTAAGATATTTCTTAAGCTGTAATGATGAAAAAACAACAACAACACAAAATTGCTTTTTTTTCTGCTGGTGATTAAAGAGATGATTAAGTCTCCCTCCCTCTCTCTCTCTCTCTCTCTCTCTGACACCAAGCCCATCCCCTCTCCCACACATTCACACAAACTCAGCACACACACTTAACACACACACACTTAACACACAAACACACACACACACACACATTACCCACAGTGACAGAGGGACAGAGTGACATCAGATGTATGGTAGTTTTTTAATTTTCTATCATCCATATAGTGTTGTATAGTCATGAAACTATGCATATTTCCTCAGCATGACTTCTATGTGTACATTTTGTTGAAGTGTTTAGAAGCTGCACTTAAAAAAATAAAAGACATTTACTGGTTCCTTTTTTACTGTTATTTCAAAAAATCACCATGACAAAACCATTCAAGCTATCCAAAATTCATTCGCACCTGTTCTGTAAGATAAATTCTTTAAACAGTGGTAAAAGAGGATGTGGTGCTGATCCTTCAAGAGTCACTCCAAACTTATCTGTCCATAAAGCCTATAAAGAATTATTCTTAATACACAGTATTTCACAATACTTCAGCATATTATTCTAATTAAGTGAGGGTCATTTTATCAGTAAAATACATATTATTTTTCTTTGAAAGATTTCTATAAATGATTTAAATCATACTTGTTTCTACAATAATTATTTAAAAGTAATCATATACTAAGAATTGCAAGCTTGATTTATATGTTATGATAGTTTTAATTTTAAGCTGGCTCTTGAAAATGATAAAGCTATGAAACTTACTGTGCTTCTTTCAAATGATGACTTCTACGTATATAAAAAATTATGAAGAGTTTGAAATAAAGAATGTTAAAGATATAGTAAAATAACTATTGTATTTTTTTATGTTACTTTAATAAATCGGTATGGCCACACCATTTAAGGTATCCTAAACCCATTCGCAATTTAACATCTTCAGTATATTGGCATCATGTTGAAAAAGTTTGGTGTGAACTACTTGTGTCTTCTTGGAGGAGTATGATTCATTTACAGGCTGATTTGATCATAAATCCACAATAAAATTTCTGAGTTCTGTATCAATCTGTGTTGTTGTTTGTTTATTTTCATTTTTTTATTTTTCATAGGAAGATAACTGACCCTTTACTCTCCTTTTTAATAAATGTGCTTATAAACCAAGATCAAGCTATTTATAGCTGTATTTATAAGCTGCTTATTAATGACTATTTAAAGTTGGGACAAGACTTTATAAAGCATGAACTGACTATTTACTAATGAGTGCAGTTATTATGAAAAGTGTTACCAATGCATTTACTAATGTTAACAAATTAGACATTATTTTACAGTGTTATAAAATCCTTTAATGACTTATAAGCATTTGTGAAAGTTCTGCTTGCATTACAGCTTAGTCTTCATCTGTGAGCTGAACAGTTTTACTGTTACATCCATGAGATTATGTAAATTAAGATAAATAAAATAAAAAAAATAATTCCTTACATTTATATAGCGCTTTTCTAGACACTCAAAGCGCTTACATGGTCAGGGGGTATCTCCTCATCCACCACCAGTGTGCAGCATCCACCTGGATGATGCGACGGCAGCCATAGTGCGCCAGAACGCCCACCACACACCAGCTTTCTGGTGGAGAGGAGACAGAGTGATGAAGCCAATCAGCAGATATGGGGACTGTTAGGAGGCCATGATGGTCAGAGGCCAATGGGTGAATCTGGCCAGGATGCCGAGGTCACACCTCTACTCTTTCCGAAAGACATCCTGGGATTTTTAATGACCACAGAGAGTCAGGACCTCGGTTTAACGTCTCATCCGAAGGACGGTGCTCGTTGACAGTATAGCGTCCCCATCACTACACTGGGGCGCTAGGACCCACACAGACCACAGGGTGAGCACCCCCTGCTGGCCTCACTAGCACCTCTTCCAGCAGCAACCTAGTTTTCTCAGGAGGTCTCCCATCCAGGTACTGACCAGGCTCAGCCCTGCTTAGCTTCAGTGGGCAACCGGTCTTGGGCTCCAGGGTGATATGGCTGCCGGCCAATGTCATGTCATAAATGTCATGTCACAGGATGGAATAGGTCAGTATCAAATGAGATTGAAATTATTATTTGCAGCACAAATGAGTATTTTTAGAATTTTGTTTTTAATTCCTGAAACTGTCAGAAAAGGATAAGGCCTAAGAGATTTCTTAAGCTGTAATGAAAACAGCAATATTAGCAAAAGCAACAAAAAATAACAATTTAAAATACATTTTTTTTCTGGTGATTAAAGAGATGATTAAATCTCTTTCTCTCTCTCATTGTGTCTGCCACTCAGCTCATGCCCATCCCCCACTCACAGACACACACACACACACACACACACACACACTCTCAGTCAGCACACATACATTCCTCAAACAGAGGGACAGAGTGAGTTGAGATGTCTGACAGTTTTTTAATTTTCTTTTAATCATACAGTGTTGTAAAGTCATGAAACTATGCATATGTCCTCAGAATGATTTGATCTCTGTATGAATTTTTTTTTAAGTGTTTGGAAGCTGCAATTTAAAAATACAAGACAATTAATGATTCCCTTTTTACTGTCATTTCAAAAAATCACCACAACAAAACCGTTCAAGCTAACCAAAATCCGCTCGCAATTTAAGTTCCTCAATGTTTTTTCAACATGTAGACAAAGTTTGGTGAGTATAGTGAACATTTCCTGTGAGGAGTATGCATTAAATCAGAGCTCAATTTAAATATTCAAATCAAAATAGCTGACTTCCTTTTGGTCGTAGCTGATGACTGTGAATTAGAAAGTTGTCCGTCTTGAAAAGAACAATTTATGTACCAAGTTTGGTGTCTGTAGCTAAAACTAACCCCCCCACTTTTGACAAAAGGTGGCGCTATAGAGTGCCTCCTTCACGCCCTTTTAAAAGCTTTTGCCATTGTCTAGCTATCACTAATACTGATATGTGTTTTGAGTTTCATGTAAATCTGAGCTTGTTGTCTGCCTCAAACTCACCATAACAGAACATTCAAGTTTGACACGTTGCCATGGCAACACTATATCAGATATCAATATCCCCACAACAGATTTACATCGGCCGTGTTTTGTCATTATTCTGATGAAGTTTTAAGTAAATAGAGTAAAAATAAGATGCTGAATTCAAAGCATTTGGAAAATGACACACTTCCTGCTGCCAGTTGGTGGCGCTATAATGTTGACTCTTAATAGTCACATATATACGATCGGTATCATACAACGAACAAACCAATGAAGTTTGATCAAATTCAGGAAATGTATGTGGATGTTATTAGACATTTCCTGTTTCTCATTTCACGCCATAATTTCAACGCCTCGCCACGAGCAAACCGTTCGAGATATCAAAAATCCCCTCGCAATTTTCCATCCCCAATGTCTTGAGATCATGTTGACCGAGTTTGGTGGCAATCAAGTAAAAGACCTATGACAAGTATATCAAATTCCAGAGCATGCTTTTTATAAACAGCCCTAAATAGCTGACTTCCTGTTGGGCGGAGCCTATGACATAGAGTGCGAAAGTTGTTCGGCTCAATGAGATCTATAAGTGTACTGAGTTTCATATAAATACATGAAAGTGTGTGTGAGCCATGGTTCAAGATTTCTGACTGTGTTCCAGGGGGCGCTGTAGAGCCCCTGTGCCACGCCCGGGTCCCAGCCTCTGCAGCGTCCTGATGGCCGCAGATTCCAATGTGTGTGCCAATTTTCAAGAGTTTTTGAGCATGTTAAGGCCTCCAAAAACCCCCGGAAGGTTTAATAAAAAATAAAAAAAATAATAATAAGAAGAAGAATAATCCTTAGAAGAACAATAGGGCTCTTCGCCCCTTCGGGCTTGAGCCCTAATAATAAGAAGAAGAATAATCCTTAGAAGAACAATAGGGCTCTTCGCCCCTTCGGGCTTGAGCCCTAATAATAAGAATAATCCTTAGGGGAACAATAGGGCTCTTCGCCCCTTCGGGCTTGAGCCCTAATAATAACAAATAATCCTAAGGAAAACAATAGGGCTCTCGCCCTCCAGGCTTGAGCCCTAACAAGAATAATCCTTAGAAGAACAATAGGGCTCTTCGCCCCTTCGGGCTTGAGCCCTAATAACAAGAATAATCCTTAGAAGAACAATAGGGCTCTTCGCCCCTTCGGGCTTGAGCCCTAATAATAAAAAATAATCCTAAGGAAAACAATAGGCCTCTCGCCCTTTGGGCTTGAGCCCTAATAATAAATATAGCTGCAAGCAGCGATGGCGGGCTCAAGCCACCAATGCCATCACCACCCCGGTGGCATCAGGTAAACTGTGCCCAGCGGGCACATGCATTCACAATATCCCTCTGGCAGTGAGGTTTTAAAGGATAGAGGGGAGCGTAGAGGGGAGCGTGCATTTGCAGTGGCTGGGCCACGACTCTGGAATACCCTGCCTTTAGAGATCAGACTGGCCCCTTCCTTGTCTATTTTTAAATCTTTGCTAAAAACTTTTTTATTTTCCTTAGTGTACTGACTACTGTGTTATGCTACATTTTGAAATGGGTGGTTTTAAATTTTTTGTCTGGTCTATTTTTATGTATGTGTAATATTCTTGCTCTTATGTTAAAGCACTTTGGTCAGCCAGGAGGCTGTTGTAAATGCGCTATACAAATAAATTGAACTTGAACTAGAACTTGAACTTGATATGGCAGTTAAAGGGTTAATCCGAATCATCTAGACTTTAAAATCACATTCACAGAACAATATATATATATATATATATAACTTTAGTAACACTTTACAATAAGATTTCATTTATAAACATTATGTTAACATGAACAATATTTATATAGCATTCATTCATGTCAGTTAATATTCCAAACTTAAACATTAAAACATTGTTTTATTGTGATTTTTTTCCAAGCACATTTTACCAATTCCAAACCATATCAATCTTAATAACTACCATTATTTTTTATTTAATCATTTATGAGTGCTATACAATAGTCCAGGAAAGCTGGAAGAGAAAAACAGGTCAAGAAGAACTGACAAAAGAATTGCAAAAGAATTAGGTATTAATGTGAAGATTAATTTTTAGTCAATTCTGCAAGACAGACTTTCAGGAAAGGAGGTGGAATAAAAATGAGCTCCTAAATCTTAATCCCAGATTCTGGAAGATATATTCCTCAAACCATCGGACAAGAGGAGGTGGTGCTGGTCCTTCACGAGTCACTCTAATCTGTTCATTAAGCCTATATATAAAGTCTTAATATATAGTATTTCACAATACTTCATGGTATTCTAATTAAATAATTTTTTGGAATCTTAGATCTCTCAGAACCTGACACATTGTAATTCTGAGACTCCAGGAAAGTGGCAGTTCTGTAAAATGTTGGCGCTGGAGACTAAATGCTCACTGATAGTTTCACACCTAATTCACTTAAAACACACACAAACACACACACACAGTGACAGAGGGACAGAGTGAAATCAGATGTATGTTTTTTAATTTTCTGTCATCCATATAATGTTGTATAGTCATGAAACTATGCATATTTCCTCAGAATGACTTGTCTTCTATGTGTACATTTTTTTGAAGTGTTTAGAAGCTGCACTTTTTTTTACTGGTTCCTTTTTTACTATTATTTCAAAAAATCACCACGACAAAACCATTCAAGCTATCCAAAATTCATTCACACCTGTTCTGTAAGATTAATTCTTTAAACAGTGGTAAAAGAGGATGTGGTGCTGAACCTTCAAGAGTCACTTAAAACGTATCTGTCCATAAAGCCTATTAAGAATTATTCTTAATATACAGTTCACAATACTTCAGCTTGTTATTCTAATTAAGAGAGGGTCATTTTATCAGTAAAATTCCTAAAATACATATTATTTTATTTGAAAGATTTCTATAAATTATTTAAATCATACTCGTTTCTACAATAATTATTTAAAAGTAATCCTATAGCTCCCTCTGGTGGCCATTATTGGTACTAAGAATTGCAAGCTTGATTTATAAGTTATGATAGTTTTAATTTTATGCTGGCTCTTGAAAATGATAAAGCTATGAAACTTACTGTGCTTCCTTCAAATGAGGACTTCTACTTATATAAAAAATTATGAAGAGTTAGAATGAAAAATTTTAAAGATATAGTAAAATAACTATTGTATTTTTTATGTTACTTTAATAAATCTCTATGGCAACACCATTTAAGCTATCCTAAACCCATTCACAATTTAACATCTCAGTATATTGGCATCATGTTGAAAAAGGAGTATGGAGTAGTATGAGGAGGAGTATGAATTCATTTACAGGCTGATTTTATCATAAATCCACAATAAAATTTCTGAGTTCTGTATCAATCTGTGTTGTTGTTTGTTTATTTTTATCTTTTATTTTTCATAGGAAGATAACTGACCCTTTACTCTCCTTTTTAATAAATGTGCTTATAAACCAAGGACAAGCTATTTATAGCTGTATTTATGAACTGCTTACTCCTGACTATTAATATTGGGACAAGGCTTTATAAAGCATGAACTGACTATTTACTAATGAGTGCAGTTATTATAAAGTGTTATCAATGCATTTGCTAATGTTAACAAATTAGACATTATTTTACAGTGTTATCAAATCCTTAAATGACTCATAAGCATTTGTGAAAGTTCTGCTTGCATTACAGCTTAGTATTGATCTGTGAGCTGAACAGATTTACTGTTACATCCATGAGATTATGTAAATTAAAATAAATATAATGTCACAGGATGTCATAGGTCAGTATCAAATGAGTTTGAAATTATTATTTGCAGCACAAATAAGGTTTTTTTAGGATTTTTAAAAATCCCTAAAACTGTCAGAAAAAGGTTAAGGCCTAAGCTATTTCTATGTGAGTGGCTAATTTTATTTTTGTTTTTATAATTGTAATACACAAACTATGAAATTATACAAAATGTATAAAAAGATAAATAAATAAATACGCACACATTAAAAAAGCAGCCAAGTCGAATGAGTTTCCTTTTTTATATAGATTAAAATTGAAGACAGAAACAAGTGGTAAATGTGGTCACTTTAATATTCAAATCCAGTAGATCCAGTTTATGTTCACGTGGCTGTTTTCGTTTATATTCGCCAAGCTATTATGTATTTTGAAATAATCTTGTCCGTGATGTGTTCGTTCGTACGACGAAAGGCAGAATCCTGCAGCTCGAGAGATATATGTTATTCTGCCAGTCGCGCTTTCAAATAGTCTTGCACACTTAAACAGGTCACAAACACCTGCATTTAGCTCTTGTTGTGTTACAATGGGTTTATTGTGTGCATTTGTGGTAATATTTTATTTAAAAAAGCTCTTAAACAAGAATAAATTCGTTTGTTTTGAGCTGGACACTGTACGCGCTGATCGGAGGCGGTGATTTCAGATAGGCAGCCACAAATATTTCTTTTTCACACAAACAGTTCAAAAACATCTTAATTTAGCTCTTGGTGTGTTCTAATTGGTTGATTGTGTGATATCGCTGTAATAATTTATTTTTAAAAGCTTTAAAACAGGAATAAATTCGTTTTCTCTGAGCTCTTTACTCCAGACGCTCGTGATCACAGCGGTGATTCATCTCTCCTATTTCTCACGTATCTCTGGCCAGAAATAATTTATCCATGAGCCCTGAACCGGTAATAATCAGATATGTTGGTTTAGCTTGTCAGTGTGAATTAAATCTAAGTATTTATTTGTATTTTTAACCGATTTAAAAGTGAAAGTAAAAGTCCGGTAATTGCACCTGTAGGGGCGCTATTTCTCTCAGACAATGGAAGTCTGAAGCACATATACTCAAACAGAGGGACAGAGTGAGATGAGATGTCTGACAGTTTTTTAATTTTCTGTTATCCATACAGTGTTGTAAAGTCGTTAAACTATGCATATTTCCTCAGAATGACTTTTTCATCTGTATGAAAAAATTCTTTGACGTGTTTGGAAGCTGCAATTTAAAAATACAATAATGATTCCCTTTGTAAGGTCATTTAAAAAAATCACCACGGCAAAACCATTCAAGCTATCCAAAATCCATTCACAATTTAAGTTCCTATCAGAAATACTGATGTGTGTTCAGAGTTTTGTGAAATTCTAAGTATGTTATTTGCCTCAAAATCACCTGAGAAGTATTCCAGTTTGACATGTTGCCACGCCAACAATTTTTTAGATATCAATATCCCCCTTGCAGATTTATATCGGCTGTGTTTTAACATTATTCTGATGAAGTTTGAAGCAAATCGAGTAATAATAAGATGCTGAATTCAAATCATTTTGAAAATGACACACTTCCTTCTGCCAGTTGGTGGCGCTATAACTTTGACTCCTAATAGTCACATATATGCAATCGACATCATACAACGAATAATCTGATGAAGTTTGATTAAAATCAGGAAATGTATGTGGACGGTATTAGACACTTCCTGTTTCTCATTTCTCGCCATAATTTCAACGCCTCGCCACGAGCAAACCGTTCGAGATATCAAAAATCCCCTGGCAATTTTTCATCCCCAGTGTCTTGAGATCATGTTGACCGAGTTTGGCGACAATCGAGAAAAAAACCTATGACAAGTATTTCAAATTCCAGAGCATGCGCTTTTTACATAACTCTAAATAGCTGACTTCCTGTTGGGTGGAGCCTATGACATGCAATACGAAAGTTGTTCGGCACGATGAGATCTATATGTGTACTGAGTTTCATATGAATATGTGCAAGTATGTGTGAGCTATACATCAACATTTCTGACTGTGTTCCAGGGGGCGCCGTAGAGCCCCTGTGCCACGCCCGGGTCCCAGCCTCTGCAGGCTCCTAAAGGCCACAGATTCCAAAGTGTGCGCAAATTTTCAAGAGTTTTTGAGTATGTTAAGGACCCCAAAAGCCCCCACAATTTCGACGAAAAATTTGAATACTAAACCCTAAATAGCCAACTTCCTGTTGGGCGGAGCCTATGATATGTAATACAAAAGTTGTTTGGATTGATGAGATTTATATGTGTACCGAGTTTCATACGTCTACGAGCAAGAATGTATGATATATGGCCCTCCATATTCCAGGGGGCGCTGTAGAGCCCCTGTGCCACGCCCGTGTATCAGTCTCTGCCCGGCCCTAATGGCCGCAGGTTCCAATCTGTGTGCCAATTTTCAAGACTTTTTAAGCACGTTAAGGGCCCCAAAAGCCCCCGAGACGTTGGAAAAAAAAAATAATAATAATAATAATAATAATAATAAAAAATAATCCTAAGGAAAACAATAGGCCTCTCGCCCTTTGGGCTTGAGCCCTAATAATCCTAAGGAAAACAATAGGGCTCTCGCCCTCCAGGCTTGAGCCCTAAATATAGCTGCAAGCAGCGATGTCGGGCTCAAGCCATCAGTGCAACGCCACCCCGGTGGGATCGGGAAAACTGTGCCCAGCGGACATAAGCATTTCCAGTAACCCTCTGGCAATCAAATTTTAAGGGATACGACAGTTAAAGGGTTAATCCGACCCATCTAGACTTTGAAATCACATACACAGAACAATATATATAACTTTAGTAACACTTTATTTTAATATATATAAAAAATGTATAAGGTGTGCATTGTAGCTGACACCTAAATTAACACATTACAAATGTTTTATGACTGCAAGTCTTTTTCCTCAAATGCTATTGAGCTTCAAATTTGCGTTTGAGCCCATGTGAAAAAGTAGCATAATTTACATATGACTTACAGTTTGTTTTAATAAACATAAAACATTCAATTTAATTGTGCATTATAGCTGTCACCTAGATGAACATTTACAGTTGTTTTTTATGACTGTAAGTCATTCTCTTCAAATTCTACTGACATTAGAAAAGTGTATAACAATGTCACATGTAACTTTAAAGACAGTCCCTAAATTTGAGACTCTCGAATTTCCAATGTCAAGCCAACTTTATGCCTGTTTTTGTTTTGTTTTTTACTTTATTTTTCTTTTCTCTGTGCCGGATTGCTGGTGTCTTTTACCCGGGCATAGATGTCTATCCATCAATTACGAACATTCATCCGCAAATGTCCGAGCAGTCGCGAGCGCGGATGGGAGAATGGCGCATGTTTTATTTTTTTTGAGCTACTGGGATGGTGCCCCCTCTGGGAGTTGGTGCCCTACGAAGACTGCGTATTCTGCATATAGGGAGCGGCGGTACTATCTGGAAGATATATTACTCAAACCGTCGTACAAGAGGAGGTGATGCTAGTACTTCAAGAATCTCTTAAAACATATCTGTTCATAAAGCCTATATATAAAGTCTTAATATAGTATTCCACAATATGTTGTGCTATTCTAATATTATTGCAGTTTTTTATTGACATTGTTATTTGCTGTTATTTTTTGTTTTAATATTGTTACTGTTGTTACTTGTTGTACGGTGACCTTGAGTGGTTTGAAAGGCTCCTTAAATAAAATGCATTATTATTATTATTATTATTATTATTATTATTATTATTATTATTATTATTAGCTGTACACTTGATAAAACAAATAAATATAAACTTATGCAATTGTATATATATATATATATATATATATATATATATATATATATATATATATATATATAGTGTACAGTTTTCTTTTATTGCATCTTGAAATAAATGTTTCTGAGTTCTGTGTTTGTTTATTTTTTTTATTTTTTTAGGAAGATTACAGCCTTTAAACTCCTCAAAATAAATGTGCATATAAACCATGAACAATTTAATTATAGCTGTATTTATAAAATGCTTACTAATGACTATTAATTTTGGGAGAAGGCTATATAAAGCAGCAACAGTTGATGTTGAGGCCTAAGATATTTCTTAAGCTGTAATGATGAAAAAACAACAACAACAACAACAACACAAAATTGCTTATTTTTTTTCTGCTGGTGATTAAAGAGATGATTAAGTCTCCCTCCCTCTCTCTCTCTCTCTCTCTCTGACACCAAGCCCATCCCCTCTCCCACACATTCACACAAACTCAGCACACACACTTAACACACCCACACTTAACACACAAACACACACACACACACACACACATTACCCACAGTGACAGAGGGACAGAGTGACATCAGATGTATGATAGTTTTTTTTTTATTTTCTATCATCCATATAGTGTTGTATAGTCATGAAACTATGCATATTTCCTCAGAATGACTTGTATTCTATGTGTACATTTTGTTGAAGAGTTTAGAAGCTGCACTTAAAAAAAAAAAAAAAAAGACATTTACTGGTTCCTTTTTTACTGTTATTTCAAAAAATCACCATGACAAAACCATTCAAGCTATCCAAAATTCATTCGCACCTGTTCTGTAAGATAAATTCTTTAAACAGTGGTAAAAGAGGATGTGGTACTGAACCTTCAAGAGTCACTCCAAACTTATCTGTCCATAAAGCCTATAAAGAATTATTCTTATTACACAGTATTCCTAATTATTCTAATTAAGTGAGGGTCATTTTATCAGTAAAATTCATATTATTTTTCTTTGAAAGATTTCTATAAATGATTTAAATCATATTCGTTTCTACAATAATTATTTAAAAGTAATCCTATATCTCTATCTGGTGGCCATTATTGGTACTAATAATTGCAAGCTTGATTTATATGTTATGATAGTTTTAATTTTAAGCTGGCTCTTGAAAATGATAAAGCTATGAAACTTACTGTGCTTCTTTCAAATGATGACTTCTACGTATATAAAAAATTATGAAGAGTTGGAATGAAGAATGTTAAAGATATAGTAAAATAACTATTGTATTTTTTTATGTTACTTTAATAAATCGCTATGGCCACACCATTTAAGGTATCCTAAACCCATTCGAAATTTAAAATCTTCAGTATATGGCTTCATGTTAAAACAGTTTGGTGTGAACTACTTGTGTCTTCTTGGAGGAGAATTAATTCATTTACAGGATGAGTTTATCATAAATCCACAATAACATTTCTGAGTTCTGTATCAATCTGTGTTGTTGTTTGTTTATTTTTATTTTATTTATTTTTCATAGGAAGATAACTGACCCTTTACTGTCCTTTTTAATAAATGTGCTTATAAACCAAGAACAAGCTATTTATAGCTGTATTTATAAACTGCTTACTACTGACTATTAATATTGGGACAAGGCTTTATAAAGCATGAACTGACTATTTACTAATGAGTGCAGTTATTATAAAGTGTTATCAATGCATTTGCTAATGTTAACAAATTAGACATTATTTTACAGTGTTATCAAATCCCTTAAATGATTTGTAAATGTTTTGTAATGATTTTATTGACCTACAAGCATTTGTGAAAGTTCTGCTTGCATTACAGCTTAGTCTTGATCTGTGAGCTGAACAGATTTACTGTTACATCCATGAGATTATGTAAATTCAAATAAATATCATGTCACAGGATGTCAGAGGTCAGTATCAAATTAATTTGAAATTATTATTTGCAGCACAAATAAGGTTTTTTAGGATTTTTAAAAATCCCTAAAACTGTCAAAAAAGGATAAGGCCTAGGATTTCTATGTGAGTGGCTAAATTTATTTGTTTTTATAACTATAATGCATAAACTATGAAATTATACAAAATGTATAAAAAAGTACAACAGTTATTCTTTTCCAATGTTTTTTATTTATTTAAACTTTTTTTTTTTTTTTTTTTTTGGATTTACATTTAAAAAAATTAGCCTACTGCATTCATTCTAAACAGCTTGAATAAAACCTGTTAATATTTATTATAGACCACTATAACTGTGTATAATCTAACAGACAAGTTTATTATGAAAATAAAAGTGTACACCAGATAAATTGGACGATAAAGAAATTGCTAACAATAGTATAATAGAGCATGTTTTAGGTTTTTAGGCGTTTAGATGCAAAATTGGACAAATCAAATGTAAAATAAAATGTAATTGATTTAATTAAATATAGATTAAGTCTTATTAGAGCAAAATAATAAATAAATACGTACACATATTAAAAAAGCAGCCAAGATGAATGAGTTTAATTTTTTATATAGATTAAAATTGAAGACAGAAGCAGCTGGTATATGCGGTCACTTAATATTCAAATCCAGTAGATCCACTTCAGATTTATTTCTCAACAGTTTATGTCCACGTGGCTGTTTTCGTTTATATTCGCCAAGCTATTATGTATTTTGAAATAATCTTGTCCTTGATGTGTTCGTTCGTACGACGAAAGGCAGAATCCTGCAGCTCGAGAGATATTCTGCCAGTCGCGTTTTCAAGTAGTCTTTCACACTTAAACGGGTCACAAACACCTGCATTTAGCTCTTGTGTTATAATGGGTGTATTGTGTGCATTTATGGCAATTTTTTATTTTAAAAAGCTCTTAAACAAGAATAAATTCGTTTGTTTTGAACTTGTGACACTGTACGCGCTGATCGGAGGCGGTGATTTCAGATAGGCAGCCGCGAATATTTCATTTTCACACAAACAGTTCAAAAACATCTGAATTTAGCTCTTTGTGTGTTCTAATTGGTGAATTGTGTGATATCGCTTTAATATTTTATTTGTTAAAGCTATAAAACAAAAATAAACTCGTTTTTCTGAGCTCGTCATTCCACACGCTCCTGCTCAGAGCGGTGATTCATCTCTCGTGTTTCTCACGTATCACTGACCACACATCAATTATTAATGAGCCCTGACCTGATAATAATCATATATGTTGGTTTAGCTTGTCAAGTGTGAATTAAATCTAAGTATTTATTTGTATTTTAACCGATTTAAAAATGAAACTAAAAGAGAGTCTCCTCCCTTTCAGTCGAATTTCCCTTTCAGGAATTGAACCTGTAGGGGCGCATTTTCTCTCAGACAATGTAAGTCTCAGCACATAATACTCAAACAGAGGGACAGAGTGAGATGAGATGTCTGACAGTTTTTTAATTTTCTGTTATCCATACAGTGTTGTAAAGTCGTGAAACTATCCATATTTACTCAGAATGACTTTTTTTTTTGTATGAAAAAAGGTTTTGAAGTGTTTGGAATTTAAAAATGCAGGACAATTAATAATTCCATTTTTACTGTCATTTAAAAAAATCACCACGACAAAACTGTTCAAGCTATCCAAAATCCTTTGGCAATTTAAGTTGTTTAAAATGTTTTGGCATCATGTAGACAAAGTTTGGTGTGTATAGTGTTACTCTCCTCTGAGCAGTATGCATTAATTCACAGCTAAATGTAAAAAAAAAATCCACATTCAAATCAAAATAGCTGACTTCCTGTTGATCGTAGCTGATGACTGTGAATTAGAAAGTTGTCCGTCTTGATAAGAACAATTTTTGTACCGAGTTTGGTGTCTGTAGCTAAAACTAACCCCCCCACTTTTGACAAAAGGTGGCGCTATAGAGTGCCTCTTCCACGCCCTCTTATGAACTTTTGCCAGTGTCTAGTTATCATAAATACTGATATGTGTTCTGAATTTCATGAAATTCTAAGTATCTTATATGCCTTAAAATCACCTGAGAAGTATTCAAGTTTGACATGTTGCCACGGCAACAATATTTTTAGATATCAATATCCCCCTAGCAGATTAATATAGGCTGTGTTTTAACATTATTCTGAGGAAGTTTGAAGCAAATCGAGTAAAAATAAGATGCTGAATACAAAGCATTTTGAAAATGACACACTTCCTGCTGCCAGTTGGTGGCGCTATAACTTTGACTCCTAATAGTCACATATATGCGATCGACATCATACAAAGAATAATCTGATGAAGTTTGATTGAAATCAGGAAATGTATGTGGAAGGTATTAGACACTTCCTGTTTCTCATTTCTCGCCATAATTTCAACGCCTCGCCACGAGCAAACCGTTTGAGATATGAAAAATCCCCTGGCAATTTTTCATCCCCAGTGCCTTGAGATCATGCTGACCGAGTTTGGCGGCAATCGAGTAAAAAACCTATGACAAGTATTTCAAATTCCAGAGCATACGCTTTTTACATAACTCTAAATAGCTGACTTCCTGTTGGGCGGAGCCTATAACATGCAATACGCAAGTTGTTCGGCACGATGAGATCTATATGTGTACTGAGTTTCATATTAATACGTGCAAGTATGTGTGAGCTATACATCAACATTTATGACTGTGTTCCAGGGGGCGCTGTAGAGCCCCTGTGCCACGCCCAGGTCCCAGCCTCTGCAGGCTCCTTAAGGCCAAAGATTCCAAAGTGTGCGCAAACTTTCAAGAGTTTTTGAGTATGTTAAGGACCCCAAAAGCCCCCACAACTTTGACGACAAATATGAATAATAAATCCCAAATAGCCAACTTCCTGTTGGGCGGAGCCTATGATATGCAATTCGAAAGTTGTTTGTATTGATGAGTTCTATATGTGTACCGAGTTTCGTGCGTCTACGTGCAAGTATGTATGATATATGGCCCTCAGCATTCCAGGGGGCGCTGTAGAGCCCCTGTGCCACGCCCGTGTATCAGTCTCTGCCCGGCCCTAATGGCCGCAGGTTCCAATGTGTGTGCCAATTTTCAAGACTTTTTAAGCATGTTAAGGGCCCCAAAAGCCCCCGAAACCTTGAAGAAAAATAATAATAAATATAGCTGCAAGCAGCGATGGCGGGCTCAAGCCACCAATGCCATCGCCACCCCGGTGGCATCAGGTAAACTGTGCCCAGCGGGCACATGCATTCACAATATCCCTCTGGCAGTGAGGTTTTAAAGGATACGCCAGATAAAGGGTTAATCCGAATCATCTAGACTTTAAAATCACATTCACAGAACAATATATATTTAACTTTAGTAACACTTTACAATAAGATTTCATTTGTAAACATTATGTTAATATGAACAATATTTATATAACATTCATTCATGTCAGTTCATATTCCAAAATTAAACATTAAAACATTGTTTTATTGTGATTTTTTTTCCAAGCACATTTGACCAATTCCAAACCATATCAATCTTAATAACTACCATTATTTTTCATTTAATCATTTATGAGTGCTATACAATAGTCCAGGAAAGCTGGAAGAGAAAAACTCCTTATATTCATGTGTGCAGAATTATTAGGCATGTTTTCTTTTACAGATGAAATGCGCTAAAAAAAGAGTTTTAACTCAAACTGTAAAGTCGAAAATTATGAAATACCCATGATAAATATCAAACACACATGCAATACAGAAATGGATAAGTTAAGACTTGACCATTGTACAAAAAATGCTGACTGGGTCATGAGGTCAGAAAAGAAGAAGAAAAAAACAGGTCAAGAAGAACTGACAAAAAGAATTGCAAAATAATTAGGAATTAATGTGAAGATTAATTTTTAGTCAATTCTGCAAGACAGACTTTCAGGAAAGGAGGTGGAATAAAAATGAGCTCCTAAATCTTAATCCCGGATTCTGGAAGATATATTCCTCAAACCATCGGACAAGAGGAGGTGGTGCTGGTCCTTCACGAGTCACTCTAATCTGTTCATAAAGCCTATATATAAAGTCTTAATATATAGTATTTCACAATACTTCATGGTATTCTAATTAAATCATTTTTTTGAATCTTAGATCTCTCAGAACCTGACACATTGTAATTCTGAGACTCCAGGAAAGTGTCAGTTCTGTAAAATGTTGGCGCTGGAGACTAAATGCTCCCTGATAGTTTCACACCTAATTCATTTAACACACACACACACACACACACACACACATTACCCACAGTGACAGAGGGACAGAGTGACATCAGATGTATGATAGTTTTTTAATTTTCTATCATCCATATAGTGTTGTATAGTCATGAAACTATGCATATTTCCTCAGAATGACTTGTCTTCTATGTGTACATTTTTTTGAAGTGTTTATAAGCTGCACTTTAAAAAAATAAAATACATTTACTGGTTACTTTTTTACTGTTATTTAAAAAAAAAATCACCACGACAAAACCATTCAAGCTATCCAAAATTCATTCGCACCTCTTCTGTAAGATAAATTCTTTAAACAGTGGTAAAAGAGGATGTGGTGCTGATCCTTCAAGAGTCTCTGAAAACGTATCTGTCCATAAAGCCTATAAAGAATTATTCTTAATATACGGTTCACAATACTTCAGCTTGTTTTTCTAATTAAGTGAGGGTCATTTTATCAGTAAAATACATAAAATTCATATTATTTTTCTTTGAAAGATTTCTATAAATGATTTAAATCATACTTGTTTCTACAATAATTATTTAAAAGTAATCCTATAGCTCCCTCTGGTGGCCATTATTGGTACTAAGAATTGCCAGCTTGATTTATAAGTTATGATAGTTTTAATTTTATGCTGGCTCTTGAAAATGATAAAGCTATGAAACTTACTGTGCTTCCTTCAAATGATGACTTCTACGTATATAAAAAATTATGAATAGTTGGAATTAAACATTTTAAAGATATAGTAAAATAACTATTGTATTTTTTTATGTTACTTTAATAAATCGCTATGGCCACACCATTTAAGGTATCCTAAACCCATTCGCAATTTAACATCTTCAGTATATGGCTTCATGTTAAAACAGTTTGGTGTGAACTACTTGTGTCTTCTTGGAGGAGAATTAATTCATTTACAGGCTGAGTTTATCATAAATCCACAATAACATTTCTGAGTTCTGTATCAATCTGTGTTGTTGTTTGTTTATTTTTATTTTATTTATTTTTCATAGGAAGATAACTGACCCTTTACTCTCCTTTTTAATAAATGTGCTTATAAACCAAGAACAAGCTATTTATAGCTGTATTTATAAACTGCTTACTACTGACTATTAATATTGGGACAAGGCTTTATAAAGAATGAACTGACTATTTACTAATGAGTGCAGTTATTATAAAGTGTTATCAATGCATTTGCTAATGTTAACAAATTAGACATTATTTTACAGTGTTATCAAATCCTTAAATGACTCATAAGCATTTGTGAAAGTTCTGCTTGCATTACAGCTTAGTATTGATCTGTGAGCTGAACAGATTTACTGTTACATCTATGTGATTATTTAAATTCAAATAAATATAATGTCACAGGATGTCATAGGTCAGTATCAAATGAGTTTGAAATTATTATTTGCAGCACAAATAAGTTTTTTTTAGGATTTTTAAAAATCCCTAAAACTGTCAGAAAAAGGTTAAGGCCTAAGCTATTTCTATGTGAGTGGCTAAATTTATTTTTGTTTTTATAATTGTAATACACAAACTATGAAATTATACAAAATGTATAAAAAGGTAAATAAATAAATACGCACACATTAAAAAAGCAGCCAAGTCGAATGAGTTTCCTTTTTTATATAGATTAAAATTGAAGACAGAAGCAAGTGGTAAATGTGGTCACTTTAATATTCAAATCCAGTAGATCCAGTTTATGTTCACGTGGCTGTTTTCGTTTATATTCGCCAAGCTATTATGTATTTTGAAATAATCTTGTCCGTGATGTGTTCGTTCGTACGACGAAAGACAGAAACCTGCAGCTCAAGAGATATGTTATTCTGCCAGTCGCGCTTTCAAATAGTCTTGCACACTTAAACGGGTCACAAACACCTGCATTTAGCTCTTGTAGTGTTACAATGGGTTTATTGTGTGCATTTGTGGTAATATTTTATTTAAAAAAGCTCTTAAACAAGAATAAATTCGTTTGTTTTGAGCTGGACACTGTACGCGCTGATCGGAGGCGTGATTTCAGATAGGCAGCCACAAATATTTCATTTTCACACAAACAGTTCAAAAACATCTGAATTTAGCTCTTGGTGTGTTCTAATTGGTTGATTGTGTGATATCGCTGTAATAATTTATTTTTAAAAGCTTTAAAACAGGAATAAATTCGTTTTCTCTGAGCTCTTCACTCCAGACGCTCGTGGTCACAGCGGTGATTCATCTCTCCTATTTCTCACGTATCTCTGGCCAGAAATAATTTATCCATGAGCCCTGAACCGGTAATAATCAGATATGTTGGTTTAGCTTGTCAGTGTGAATTAAATCTAAGTATTTGTTTGTATTTTTAACCGATTTAAAAGTGAAAGTAAAAGTCCGGGAATTGAACCTGTAGGGGCGCTATTTCTCTCAGACAATGGAAGTCTGAAGCACATACACTCAAACAGAGGGACAGAGTGAGATGAGATGTCTGACAGTTTTTTAATTTTCTGTTATCCATACAGTGTTGTAAAGTCGTGAAACTATGCATATTTCCTCAGAATGACTTTTTCATCTGTATGAAAAAATTATTTGACGTGTCTGGAAGCTGCAATTTAAAAATACAATAATGATTCCCTTTGTAAGGTCATTTAAAAAAATCACCACGGCAAAACCATTCAAGCTATCCAAAATCCATTCACAATTTAAGTTCCTATCAGAAATACTGATGTGTGTTCAGAGTTTTGTGAAATTCTAAGTATGTTATTTGCCTCAAAATCACCTGAGAAGTATTCCAGTTTGACATGTTGCCACGCCAACAATTTTTTAGATATCAATATCCCCCTTGCAGATTTATATCGGCTGTGTTTTAACATTATTCTGATGAAGTTTGAAGCAAATCGAGTAATAATAAGATGCTGAATTCAAATCATTTTGAAAATGACACACTTCCTTCTGCCAGTTGGTGGCGCTGTAACTTTGACTCCTAATAGTCACATATATGCGATCGACATCATACAACGAATAATCTGATGAAGTTTGATTAAAATCAGGAAATGTATGTGGACGGTATTAGACACTTCCTGTTTCTCATTTCTCGCCATAATTTAAACGCCTCGCCACGAGCAAACCGTTCGAGATATCAAAAATCCCCTGGCAATTTTTCATCCCCAGTGTCTTGAGATCACGTTGACCGAGTTTGGCGGCAATCGAGAAAAAAACCTATGACAAGTATTTCAAATTCCAGAGCATGCGCTTTTTACATAACTCTAAATAGCTGACTTCCTGATGGGCGGAGCCTATGACATGCAATACGAAAGTTGTTCGGCACGATGAGATCTATATGAGTACTGAGTTTCATATGAATATGTGCAAGTATGTGTGAGCTATACATCAACATTTCTGACTGTGTTCCAGGGGGCGCCGTAGAGCCCCTGTGCCACGCCCGGGTCCCAGCCTCTGCAGGCTCCTAAAGGCCACAGATTCCAAAGTGTGCGCAAATTTTCAAGAGTTTTTGAGTATGTTAAGGACCCCAAAAGCCCCCACAACTTTGACGAAAAATTTGAATACTAAACCCTAAATAGCCAACTTCCTGTTGGGCGGAGCCTATGATATGCAATACAAAAGTTGTTTGGATTGATGAGATTTATATGTGTACCGAGTTTCATACGTCTACGAGCAAGAATGTATGATATATGGCCCTCCATATTCCAGGGGGCGCTGTAGAGCCCCTGTGCCACGCCCGTGTATCAGTCTCTGCCCGGCCCTAATGGCCGCAGGTTCCAATCTGTGTGCCAATTTTCAAGACTTTTTAAGCACGTTAAGGGCCCCAAAAGCCCCCGAGACGTTGGAAAAAAAAAAAAATAATAATAATAATAATAATAAATATAGCTGCAAGCAGCGATGGCGGGCTCAAGCCACCAATGCCATCGCCACACCGGTGGCATCAGGTAAACTGTGCCCAGCGGGCACATGCATTCACAATATCCCTCTGGCAGTGAGGTTTTAAAGGATATGGCGGTTAAAGGGTTAATCCGAATCATCTAGACTTTAAAATCACATTCACAGAACAATATATATATATATATATATATATATATATATATATATATATATATATATATATATATATATATATATATATTAGGGGTGTAACGATACGCGTATTCGTATTGAACCGTTCGGTACGACGCTTTCGGTTCGGTACGCGGTACGCATTATGTATACCGAACGGTTCGTTGGAGTAATTAATTATATTTGAAAAAAAAAAAAAAAGAGAGAGAGAGAAATATAATGATATGCGTTCAACAAGGTAGCCCAATAACCCAAACAACGTAACAGGCAACGCCCATGACACTCCCGAAGAAGAAAAAAACACCATCTTATATGTTTATGTTAGGCTACTCAGCAGGCGCTCGCTCACTCAGTACGCGCTGAAGGCTCGTTGCAAAATAGCCAATGCGTTGAACAGACTAGAAATGAGAAGATCCTCCAATAACCAACAGGTCTGGTGTTTGGGTGCACTTTGGATTCCCTTTAAGCTATAATGGTGATGGCAAGAGAGTGGTGGATAAAAAAACAACGGTATGTCGCATCTGCAACATGACAGGGTACACCAGCGGGAATAAAAAAAAAAAAAAAAAAAACACCAGCGGGAATATCTGGGATATATGCGTCAGTACTATCTGGGAAAAGACGAAAAAAAGGAGAAACATGCACGCAGCAAACTATCCCTGCAGCATTTAGAAACTATAGCTTACAGGGAATCCAACCCAAACACCAGACCTGTTGGTTATTTTAGGATCTTATATTTCTGGTCTGTTAAAGGCATTCGACATTTTGCAACGAGCCTTCAGCGCGTGCTGAGTGAGCGAGCGCCTTAGGGGCCGTTCACATATCGTGCCTAAAAACGCATGGAAAACGCTAAGCGCGTCTTTCTCCTCCTTTCCAAAGCGCTTGGGCAGAAGCGCTCATGAGGCGTCTGTCTTTGCTAAGCAACAATGACGTGCTCTCTCCATGAGACGCGGAAATTTCAGCGAAGGATAAATGGATTTGCAGCTCTAAAAATCGCTTGCAGTAGCTCTGCTACTAAATTTATTTCAAAATTGCAATCCATATACAACTATGATCAGCTGATCCTTCATCTTGGCTGAGCTCTCAACGTTGTTACGGGAAAGGATGAAGCTGATTGGTTAGTTCTTGTCACATGACCCGCGGTGCGCTTGCGGCATTCTGAAAAGTTGAGATGTTTTTACATTTTGCTGTATCTAAAACGTATCGAACCGAACCGAACCGAACCGTGACATCAGTGTATCGTATCGAACCGAACCGTGAATTTTGTGAACCGTTACACCCCTAATATATATATATATATATATATTTAGTAACACTTTACAATAAGATTTCATTTATAAACATTATGTTAACATGAACAATATTTATATAGCATTCATTCATGTCAGTTAATATTCCAAACTTAAACATTAAAACATTGTTTTATTGTGATTTTTTTTCCAAGCACATTTTACCAATTCCAAGCCATATCAATCTTAATAACTACCATTATTTTTTATTTAATCATTTATGAGTGCTATACAATATTCCAGGAAAGCTGGAAGAGAAAAACTCCTTATATTCATGTGCAGAATTATTAGGCATGTTTTCTTTTACAGATGAAATGCGCTAAAAAAGAGTTTTAACTCAAACTGTTTTAACTCAAAGTCGAAAATTATGAAATACCCATGAGAAATATCAAACACAAATGCAATACAGAAATAGATAAGTTAAGACGTGACCATTGTACAAAAATGCTGACTGGGTCATGAGGTCAGAAAAGAAGAAGAAAAAAAAACAGGTCAAGAAGAACTGACAAAAATAATTGCAAAATAATTAGGAATTAATGTGAAGATTAATTTTTAGTCAATTCTGCAAGACAGACTTTCAGGAAAGGAGGTGGAATAAAAATGAGCTCCTAAATCTTAATCCCGGATTCTGGAAGATATATTCCTCAAACCATCGGACAAGAGGAGGTGGTGCTGGTCCTTCACGAGTCACTCCAATCTGTTCATAAAGCCTATATATAAAGTCTTAATATATAGTATTTCACAATACTTCATGGTATTCTAATTAAATCATTTTTTGGAATCTTTGATTTCTCAGAACCTGACACATTGTAATTCTGAGACTCCAGGAAAGTGGCAGTTCTGTAAAATGTTGGCACTGGAGACTAAATGCTCCCTGATAGTTTCACACCTAATTCACTTAACACACACACAAACACACATTACCCACAGTGACAGAGGGACAGAGTGACATCAGATGTATGATAGTTTTTTAATTTTCTATCATCCATATAGTGTTGTATAGTCATGAAACCATGCATATTTCCTCAGAATGACTTGTCTTCTATGTGTACATTTTTTTGAAGCGTTTAGAAGCTGCACTTAAAAAAATAAAAGACATTTACTGGTTACTTTTTTACTGTTATTTCAAAAAATCACCACGACAAAACCATTCAAGCCATTCAAAATTCATCCGCACCTGTTCTGTAAGATACATTCTTTAAACAGTGGTAAAAGAGGATGTGGTGCTGAACCTTCAAGAGTCACTCAAAACGTATCTGTCCATAAAGCCTATAAAGAATTATTCTTAATATACAGTTCACAATACTTCAGCTTGTTATTCTAATTAAGTGAGGGTCATTTTATCAGTAAAATACATAAAATTCATATTATTTTTCTTTGAAAGATTTCTATAAATGATTTAAATCATACTTGTTTCTACAATAATTATTTAAAAGTAATCCTATAGCTCCATCTGGTGGCCATTATTGGTACTAAGAATTGCAAGCTTGATTTATATGTTATGATAGTTTTAATTTTATGCTGGCTCTTGAAAATGATAAAGCTATGAAACTTACTGTGCTTCCTTCAAATGATGACTTCTACGTATATAAAAAATTATGAAGAGTTGGAATTAAAAATTTTAAAGATATAGTAAAATAACTATTGTATTTTTTATGTTACTTTAATAAATCGCTATGGCCACACCATTTAAGGTATCCTAAACCCATTCGCAATTTAATATCTTCAGTATATTGGCTTCATGTTAAAAAAGTTTGGTGTGAACTACTTGTGTCTTCTTGGAGGAGAATGAATTAATTTACAGGCTGAGTTTATCATAAATCCACAATAACATTTCTGAGTTCTGTATCAATCTGTTGTTGTTTGTTTATTTTCATTTTTTTTATTTTTCATAGGAAGATAACTGACCCTTTACTCTCCTTTTTAATAAATGTGCTTATAAACCAAGAACAAGCTATTTATAGCTGTATTTATAAACTACTACTGACTATTAATATTGGGACAAGGCTTTATGAAGCATGAACTGACTATTTACAAATGAGTGAAGTTATTATAAAGTGTTATCAATGCATTTGCTAATGTTAACAAATTAAATATTATTTTACAGTGTTATCAAATCCCTTAAATGATTTGTAAGTGTTTTGTAATGATTTTATTTGCCTACAAGCATTTGTGAAAGTTCTGCTTGCATTACAGCTTAGTCTTGATCTGTGAGCTGAACAGATTTACTGTTACATCCATTAGATTATGTAAATTCAAATAAATATCATGTCACAGGATGTCAGAGGTCAGTATCAAATTAGTTTGAAATTATTATTTGCAGCACAAATAAGGTTTTTTAGGATTTCTTAAAAAAAACCTAAAACTGTCAGAAAAGGATAAGGCCTAAGATTTCTATGTGAGTGGCTAAATTTGTTTGTTTTTATAACTATAATGCATAAACTATGAAATTATACAAAATGTATAAAAAAGTACAACAGTTATTGTTTTCCAATGTTTTTTATTTATTTAATTTATTTTTTGGGATTTACATAAAAACAAATTAGCCTACTGCAATCATTCTAAACAGCTTGAATAAAACCTGTTAATATTTATTATAGACCACTGTAACTGTGTATAATCTAAGAAACAAGTTTATTATGAAAATAAAAGTGTGTACACCAGATAAATTGGACGATAAAGAAATTGCTAACAATAGTATAATAGAGCATGTTTTAGGTTTTTAGGCGTTTAGATGCAGAAATGGACAAATCAAATGTAAAATAAAATGTAATTGATTTAATTAAATATAGATTAATTCTTGTTAGAGCAAAATAATAAATAAATACGTACACACATTAAAAAAGCCGCCAAGATGAATGAGTTTCCTTTTTTATATGTAGATTAAAATTGAAGACAGAAGCAGCTGGTATATGCGGTCACTTAATATTCAAATCCAGTAGATCCACTTCAGATTTATTTCTCAACAGTTTATGTCTACGTGGCTGTTTTCGTTTATATTCGCCAAGCTATTATGTATTTTGAAATAATCTTGTCCGTGATGTGTTCGTTCTTACGACGAAAGGCAGAATCCTGCAGCTCGAGAGATATATGTATTCTGCCAGTCGCGCTTTCAAATAGTCTTGCACACTTAAACGGGTCACAAACACCTGCATTTAGCTCGTGTTGTGTTATAATGGGTGTATTGTGTGCATTTATGACAATATTTTATTTGAAAAAGCTCTTAAACAAGAATAAATTCGTTAGTTTTGAACTTGTGACACTGTGCGCGCTGATCGGAGGCAGTGATTTCAGATAGGCAGCCGCGAATATTTCATTTTCACACAAACAGTTCAAAAACATCTGAATTTAGCTCCTGGTGTGTTCTAATTGGTGAATTGTGTAATATCGCTTTAATATTTTAATTTTAAAAGCTATAAAACAAGAATAAACTCGTTTTTTCTGAGCTCATCATTCCACACGCTCCTGCTCAGAGCGGTGATTCATCTCTCGTGTTTCTCACGTATCACTGACCACACATCAATTATTAATGAGCCCTGACCTGATAATAATCATATATGTTGGTTTAGCTTGTCAGTGTGAATTAAATCTAAGTATTTATTTGTATTTTAACCGATTTAAAAATGAAACTAAAAGAGAGTCTCCTCCCTTTCAGTCGAATTTCCCTTTCAGGAATTGCACCTGTAGGGGCGCATTTTCTCTCAGACAATGTAAGTCTCAGCACATAATACTCAAACAGATGGACAGAGTGAGATGAGATGTCTGACAGTTTTTTAATTTTCTGTTATCCATACAGTGTTGTAAAGTCGTGAAACTATCCATATTTACTCAGAATGACTTTTTTTCTGTATGAAAAAAGGTTTTGAAGTGTTTGGAATTTAAAAATGCAGGACAATTAATAATTCCATTTTTACTGTCATTTAAAAAAATCACCATGACAAAACCGTTCAAGCTATCCAAAATCCTTTGGCAATTTAAGTTGTTTAAAATGTTTTGGCATCATGTAGACAAAGTTTGGTGTGTATAGTGTTACTCTCCTCTGAGCAGTATGCATTAATTCACAGCTAAATGTAAAAAAAAATCCACATTCAAATCAAAATAGCTGACTTCCTGTTGATCGTAGCTGATGACTGTGAATTAGAAAGTTGTCCGTCTTGATAAGAACAATTTTTGTACCGAGTTTGGTGTCTGTAGCTAAAACTAACCCCCCCACTTTTGACAAAAGGTGGCGCTATAGAGTGCCTCTTCCACGCCCTCTTATGAACTTTTGCCAGTGTCTAGTTATCATAAATACTGATATGTGTTCTGAGTTTGATGAAATTCTAAGCATGTTATATGCCTTAAAATCACCTGAGAAGTATTCAAGTTTGACATGTTGCCACGGCAACAATATTTTTAGATATCAATATCCCCCTAGCAGATTAATATAGGCTGTGTTTTAACATTATTCTGATGAAGTTTGAAGCAAATCGAGTAAAAATAAGATGCTGAATACAAAGCATTTTGAAAATGACACACTTCCTGCTGCCAGTTGGTGGCGCTATAACTTTGACTCCTAATAGTCACATATATGCGATCGACATCATACAAAGAATAATCTGATGAAGTTTGATTAAAATCAGGAAATGTATGTGGATGGTATTAGACACTTCCTGTTTCTCATTTCTCGCCATAATTTCAACGCCTCGCCACGAGCAAACCGTTTGAGATATCAAAAATCCCCTGGCAATTTTTCATCCCCAGTCTCTTGAGATCATGTTGACCGAGTTTGGTGGCAATCGAGTAAAAAACCTATGACAAGTATTTCAAATTCCAGAGCATGCGCTTTTTACATAACTCTAAATAGCTGACTTCCTGTTGGGCGGAGCCTATGACATGCAATACGCAAGTTGTTCGGCATGATGAGATCTATATGTGTACTGAGTTTCATATTAATACGTGCAAGTATGTGTGAGCTATACATCAACATTTATGACTGTGTTCCAGGGGGCGCTGTAGAGCCCCTGTGGCACGCCCGTGTCCCAGCCTCTGCAGGCTCCTAAAGGCCACAGATTCCAAATTGTGCGCAAACTTTCAAGAGTTTTTGAGTATGTTAAGGACCCCAAAAGCCCCCACAACTTTGACGACAAATATGAATAATAAACCCCAAATAGCCAACTTCCTGTTGGGCGGAGCCTATGATATGCAATACGAAAGTTGTTTGTATTTATGAGTTCTATATGTGTACCGAGTTTCGTACGTCTACGTGCAAGTATGTATGATATATGGCCCTCCATATTCCAGGGGGCGCTGTAGAGCCCCTGTGCCACGCCCGTGTATCAGTCTCTGCCCGGCCCTAATGGCCGCAGGTTCCAATGTGTGTGCCAATTTTCAAGACTTTTTAAGCATGTTAAGGGCCCCAAAAGCCCCCGAAACCTTGAAGAAAAATAATAATAATAAATAATAATAATAATAATAACAAATAATCCTAAGGAAAACAATAGGGCTCTCGCCCTCCAGGCTTGAGCCCTAATAATAATAATAATAATAAAAAAAAATAATCCTAAGGAAAACAATAGGCCTCTCGCCCTTTGGGCTTGAGCCCTAATAATAAATATAGCTGCAAGCAGCGATGGCGGGCTCAAGCCACCAATGCCATCGCCACCCCGGTGGCATCAGGTAAACTGTGCCCAGCGGGCACATGCATTCACAATATCCCTCTGGCAGTGAGGTTTTAAAGGATATGGCAGTTAAAGGGTTAATCCGAATCATCTAGACTTTAAAATCACATTCACAGAACAATATATATATATATATATATATATATATAACTTTAGTAACACTTTACAATAAGATTCCATTTATAAACATTATGTTAACATGAACAATATTTATATAGCATTCATTCATGTCAGTTAATATTCCAAACTTAAACATTAAAACATTGTTTTATTGTGATTTTTTTCCAAGCACATTTTACCAATTCCAAACCATATCAATCTTAATAACTACCATTATTTTTTATTTAACCATTTATGAGTGCTATACAATAGTCCAGGAAAGCTGGAAGAGAAAAACAGGTCAAGAAGAACTGACAAAAAGAATTGCAAAATAATTAGGAATTAATGTGAAGATAAATTTTTAGTCAATTCTGCAAGACAGACTTTCAGGAAAGGAGGTGGAATAAAAATGAGCTCCTAAATCTTAATCCTGGATTCTGGAAGATATATTCCTCAAACTATCGGACAAGAGGAGGTGGTGCTGGTCCTTCACGAGTCACTCTAATCTGTTCATAAAGCCTATATATAAAGCCTTAATATATAGTATTTCACAATACTTCATGGTATTCGAATTAAATCATTTTTTGGAATCTTAAGTCTCTGAGAGCCTGACACCGAGTAATTCTGGAGACTCCAGGAAAGTGGCAGTTCTGTAAAATGTTGGCGCTGGAGACTAAATGCTCCCTGATAGTTTCACACCTAATTCACTTAACACACACACATACACACACACACACACATTACCCACAGTGACAGTGGGACTGAGTGACATCAGATGTATGATAGTTTTTTAATTTTCTATCATCCATATAGTGTTGTATAGTCATGAAACTATTGTCATGAGACCTGTCATTCTGAGGAAATATGCCTCAGAATGACTGGTCTTCTATGTGTACATTTTTTTTTTTTTAAGTGTTTAGAAGCTGCACTTTAAAAAAATAAAAAGACATTTACTGGTTCCTTTTTTACTATTATTTCAAAAAATCACCACGACAAAACCATTCAAGCTATCCAAAATTCATTCGCACCTGTTCTGTAAGATAAATTATTTAAACAGTGGTAAAAGAGGATGTGGTGCTGAACCTTCAAGAGTCACTCAAAACGTATCTGTCCATAAAGCCTATAAAGAATTATTCTTAATATACAGTTCACAATACTTCAGCTTGTTATTCTAATTAAGTGAGGGTCATTTTTATCAGTAAAATTCCTAAAATACATATTATTTTATTTGAAAGATTTCTATAAATGATTTAAATCATACTCGTTTCTACAATAATTATTTAAAAGTAATCCTATAGCTCCATCTGGTGGTCATTATTGGAACTAAGAATTGCAAGCTTGATTTATAAGTTATGATAGTTTTAATTTTATGCTGGCTCTTGAAAATGATAAAGCTATGAAACTTACTGTGCTTCCTTCAAAAGATGACTTCTACGTATATAAAAAATTATGAAGAGTTGGAATGAAAAATTTTAAAGATATAGTAAAATAACGATTGTATTTTTTTATGTTACTTTAATAAATCGCTATGGCCACACCATTTAAGCTATCCTAAACCCATTCGCAATTTAACATCTTCAGTATATTAGCTTCATGTTAAAAAGTTTGCTGTGAACTTGTGTCTTCTTGGAGGAGTATGAATTCATTTACAGGCTGATTTTATCATAAATCCACAATAAAATTTCTGAGTTCTGTATCAATCTGTGTTGTTGTTTTTTTTTTTTTTTTTTTTTTTTTTTTTTTCATAGGAAGATAACTGACCCTTTACTCTCCTTTTTAATAAATGTGCTTATAACCCAAGAACAAGCTTTTTATAACTGTATTTATAAACTGCTTACTACTGACTATTAATATTGGGACAAGGCTTTATAAAGCATGAACTGAATATTTACTGTTTGAGTTTGAAATTATTATTTGCAGCACAAATAAGGTTTTTTAGGATTTTTAAAAATCCCTAAAACTGTCAGAAAAGGATAAGGCCTATTTCTATGTGAGTGGCTACATTTATTTGTTTTTATAACTATAATGCATAAACTATGAAATTATACAAAATGTATAAAAATGTACAACAGTTATTCTTTTCCAATGTTTTTTATTTATTTATTTATTTAATTTTTTTTTTATTTTATTTACATTTCAAAACATTTGCCTACTGCAATCATTCTAAACAGCTTGAATAAAACCTGTCAATATTTATTATAGACCACTGTAACTGTGTATAATCTAACAAACAAGTTTATTATGAAAATAAAAGTGTACACCAGATAAATTGGACGATAAAGAAATTGCTAACAATAGTATAATAGAGCATGTTTTAGGTTTTTAGGTGTTTAGATGCAGAAATGGACAAATCAAATGTAAAATAAAATGTAATTGATTTAATTAAATATAGATTAAGTCTTGTTAGAGCAAAATAATAAATAAATACGTACACACATTAAAAAAGCAGCCAAGATGAATGAGTTTAATTTTTTATATAGATTAAAATTGAAGACAGAAGCAGGTATATGCGGTCACTTAATATTAAAATCCAGTAGATCCACTTCAGATTTAATACTCAACAGTTTATGTTCACGTGGCTGTTTTCGTTTATATTAGCCAAGCTATTATGTATTTTGAAATAATCTTGTCCGTGATGTGTTCGTTCTTACGACGAAAGGCAGAATCCTGCAGCTCCAGAGATACATGTTATTCTGCCAGTCGCGTTTTCAAATAGTCTTGCACACTTAAACGGGTCACAAACACCTATATTTAGCTCGTGTTGTGTTATAATGGATGTATTGTGTGCATTTATGGCAATAATTTATTTTAAAAAGCTCTTAAACAAGAATAAATTCGTTAGTTTTGAACTTGTGACACTGTGCGCGCTGATCGGAGGCAGTGATTTCAGATAGGCAGCCGCGAATATTTCATTTTCACACAAACAGTTCAAAAACATCTTAATTTAGCTCTTGGTGTGCTCTAATTGGTGAATTGTGTGATATCGCTGCAATACTTTATTTTTAATAGCTATAAAACAAGAATAAACTCGTTTTTTTCTGAGCTCGTCATTCCACACGCTCCTGCACAGAGTGGTGATTCATCTCTCGTGTTTCTCACATATCACTGAATACACATCCATTATTACTGAGCCCTGACCTGATAATAATCATATATGTTGGTTTAGTTTGTCAGCGTGAATTAAATCCAAGTATTTATTTGTATTTTAACCTATTTAAAAGTGAAACAAAAAGACAGTCTCCTCCCTTTTTTAGTCCGGTAACTGCACCTG
Source organism: Carassius gibelio (assembly GCF_023724105.1). Taxonomy (NCBI): domain Eukaryota; kingdom Metazoa; phylum Chordata; class Actinopteri; order Cypriniformes; family Cyprinidae; genus Carassius; species Carassius gibelio. The sequence continues at coordinate 14,084,408 of NC_068400.1, read as the reverse complement.
TAGGGGCGCTATTTCTCTCAGACTGTGGAAGTCTAAGCACACACACTCAAACAGATGGACAGAGTGATATGAGATGTCTGACAGTTTTTTAATTTTCTGTTATCCATACAGTGTTGTAAAGTCATGAAACTATGCATATTTACTCAGAATAACTTTTTTTCTGTATGAAAAAAGGCTTTGAAGTGTTTGGAATTTAAAAATGCAGGAAAATTAATAATTCCATCTTTATTGTCATTTAAAAAATCACCACGACAAAACCATCCAAGCTATCCAAAACCCATTCACAATTTAAGTTCCTCAATGTTTTTTCAACATGTACACCAAGTTTGGTGTGTATAGTGTTACTCTCCTCAGAGCAGTATGCATTAATTCACAGCTAAATGTAAAAAACAATCCACATTCAAATCAAAATAGCCGACTTCCTGTTGGTCGTAGCTGATGACTGTGAATTAGAAAGTTGTCCGTCTTGATAAGAACAATTTTTGTACTGAGTTTGGTGTCTGTAGCTAAAACTAACCCCCTCACTTTTGACAAAAGGTGGCGCTATAGAGTGCCTCTTCCACGCCCTCTTATGAACTTTTGCCAGTGTCTAGTTATCATAAATACTGATATGTGTTCTGAGTTTGATGAAATTCTAAGCATGTTATATGCCTCAAAATCACCTGAGAAGTATTCCAGTTTAACATGTTGCCACGGCAACAATATTTTTAGATATCAATATCCCCCCAGCAGATTTATATCGGCTGTGTTTTAACATTATTCTGATGAAGTTTGAAGCAAATCGAGTAAAAATAAGATGCTGAATTCAAATCATTTTGAAAATGACACACTTCCTGCTGCCAGTTGGTGGCGCTATAACTTTGACTCCTAATAGTCACATATATGCGATCGACATCATACAACGAACAATCTGATGCAGTTTGATTAAAATCAGGAAATGTATGTGGATGGTATTAGACACTTCCTGTTTCTCATTTCTCGCCATAATTTCAACACCTCGCCACGAGCAAACCGTTCGAGATATCAAAAATCCCCTGGCAATTTTTCATCCCCAATGTCTTGAGATCATGTTGACCGAATTTGGTGGCAATCTGCAAAAAAACCTATGACAAGTATTTCAAATTCCAGAGCATGCGCTTTTTACATAACTCTAAATAGCTGACTTCCTGTTGGGCGGAGCCGAATGACATGCAGTACGAAAGTTGTTCAGCACGATGAGATCTATATGTGTACTGAGTTTCATATTAATACGAGCAAGTATGTTTGAGCTATACATCAACATTTATGACTGTGTTCCAGGGGGCGCCATAGAGCCCCTGTGCCACGCCCGGGTCCCAGCCTCTGCAGGCTCCTAAAGGCCACAGATTCCAAAGTGTGCGCAAATTTTCAAGAGTTTTTGAGTATGTTAAGGACCCCAAAAGCCCCCACAACTTTGACGAAAAATATGAATACTAAACCCTAAATATCCAACTTCCTGTTGGGCGGAGCCTATGACATGCAGTACAAAAGTTGTTTGGTTTGATGAGATCTACATGTGTACCGAGTTTCGTGTGTCTACGTGCAAGTATGTATGATATATGGCCCTCAGTATTCCAGGGGGCGCTGTAGAGCCCCTGTGCCACGCCCGTGTATCAGTCTCTGCCCGGCCCTAATGGCCGCAGGTTCCAATGTGTGTGCCAATTTTCAAGACTTTTTAAGCATGTTAAGGGCCCCAAAAGCCCCCGAAACCTTGAAGAAAAATAATAATAATAACAAATAATCCTAAGGAAAACAATAGGGCTCTCGCCCTCCAGGCTTGAGCCCTAATAATAATAATAACAAATAATCCTAAGGAAAACAATAGGGCTCTCGCCCTCCAGGCTTGAGCCCTAATAAATAATAATAATAAATATAGCTGCAAGCAGCGATGGCGGGCTCAAGCCACCAATGCCATCGCCACCCCCGGTGGCATCAGGTAAACTGTGCCCAGCGGGCACATGCATTCACAATATCCCTCTGGCAGTGAAGTTTTAAGGGATATGGCAGTTAAAGGGTTAATCCGAATCATCTAGACTTTAAAATCACATTCACAGAACTATATATATATATATATATATATATATATATATATATATATATATATATATATATATATATATATATATATATATATATATATATATTAGTGCTGTCAATCGATTAAAAAAAAATTAACTAATTAATCGCACAATTTTTTAAAATTAATCGCGATTAATCGCGATTAATCGCAATTAAAAGACTGAAACTTTTTGGATATGTAAATGTTAAAAGTAAATAATTAATGTAAACTTAAGACAAAGAAACTATTTAAATTCAAAATATGATTGTTTATTGGAATTTTTGTTTAACTTGTAACACAGATTTTCTCATGTAAACAACATACCTGCAATAAACCATCAATATCCTCCAAATTAACTGTTGGCTTGAAAGCCATATTTATTACAGAAATAAAAACACAGACATGTAAGTATCATTTGAATTTCCCAGTGCGCCCAGAACGTGCTTGTAGCGTACCGGTACGCTCATTTGGACATCTGTTTTAATAGAGGTTTTAATCTTTTACCTGCACTGCCGATTTTCAGAGCGCCCTTCACAATGCAAGCTTCCTAATTCATCCCACCCAGAGCAGAAACTACATTACCCATTCACCCTTAAGTTATACAAGTGAATAGCGCATGTGTCGCTTTCCCACTGTTAAGTGTCAACAACTCAACGTGGCCGGAGAAGGTGTGTGAAACTCGTTGTGAGTTATACAAAAACAGCAAAATCTTGAGTATTTATTGTCTGATAAACATTAAAAACTGTCTGCGGAGGTTGAGTCGTCCTGCAGCCCCCGCTGGCTGCTCATTGGCTGCAGCATCTTTTTTCTAAGTTCTAAAAAAAATACCGTAGACGGCAAGGCACAAATTTAGATATTCATTTATCTAATTAATCTATAGCCTAAGACAATATGACAAAGACAATATGATCTTTTTGTCCCCTTTTTGTTTTAAAGCTTGATGAAGAGAGAGAGCGCAAGTTGCTGCAGCTGCGAGGAGGACAGTGATGCACGCGTACAGGAGTGATTGACAGTTCGCGGCACTGTGTACAAAAAATACTCCGCTACACAATTATTTTGTTATTTTCGTTTAAGCTTATTAACGTTAGCGTTACAGAAAGGTCTGATTTACGCACTGTTACAGTCATTTTTTTTTTTTTTTTTTTAAACAATGACATTTGAGTTCATGATTTTAATGTTGCTGTTTCTTGTGGCAGACTAAATGAAGAGTAATGTTTCTTGTGGCAGACTGAGTAATCCGGCAGAGTTTTATACTGAAACTTTCCGTCTAAAAGTCCTTCCTTGGTCTTATCCATATTTCTTTGCACGTTGAACACACATAGGCCACAACTGGAAATAAAAAAAACTGCAACCGCGTTAATTGCGTTATTTTTTTTTTACGCGTTAAATATTTCAAATTAATCGAATGCGTTAACGCGCTAATTTTGACAGCACTAATATATATATATATATATATAACTTTAGTAACACTTTACAATAAGATTTCATTTATAAACATTATGTTAACATGAATAATATTTATATAGAATTAATTCATGTCAGTTAATATTCCAAACTTAAACATTAAAACATTGTTTTATTGTGATTTTTTTCCAAGCACATTTTACCAATTCCAAACCATATCAATCTTAATAACTACCATTATTTTTTATTTAATCATTTATGAGTGCTATACAATAGTCCAGGAAAGCTGGAAGAGAAAAACTCCTTATATTCATGTGTGCAGAATTATTAGGCATGTTTTCTTTTACAGATGAAATGCGCTAAAAAAGAGTTTTAACTCAAACTGTTTTAACTCAAAGTCGAAAATTATGAAATACCCATGAGAAATATCAAACACAAATGCAATACAGAAATGGATAAATTAAGACTTGACCATTGTACAAAAATGCTGACAGGGTCATGAGGTCAGAAAAGAAGAAGAAAAAACAGGTTAAGAAGAACTGACAAAAAGAATTGCAAAATAAATAGGAATTAATGTGAAGATTAATTTTTAGTCAATTTTGCAAGACAGACTTTCAGGAAAGGAGGTGGAATAAAAATGAGCTCCTAAATCTTAATTCCGGATTCAGGAAAATATATTCCTCAAACCATCGGACAAGAGGAGGTGGTGCTGGTCCTTCACGAGTCACTCTAATCTGTTCATAAAGCCTATATATAAAGTCTTAATATATAGTATTTCACAATACTTCATGGTATTCGAATTAAATCATTTTTTGGAATCTTAAGTCTCTGAGAGCCTGACACCGAGTAATTCTGGAGACTCCAGGAAAGTGGCAGTTCTGTAAAATGTTGGCGCTGGAGACTAAATGCTCCCTGATAGTTTCACACCTAATTCACTTAACACACACACACACACACACACACACACACACACAAACACACACACACACACACATTACCCACAGTGACAGAGGGACAGAGTGACATCAGATGTATGATAGTTTTTTTAATTTTCTATCATCCATATAGTGTTGTATAGTCATGAAACTATGCATATTTCCTCAGAATGACTTGTCTTCTATGTGTACATTTTTTTTAAGTGTTTAGAAGCTGCACTTAAAAAAAATAAAAGACATTTACTGGTTACTTTTTTACTGTTATTTCAAAAAATCACCATGACAAAACCATTCAAGCTATTCAAAATTAATTCGCACCTGTTCTGTAAGATAAATTCTTTAAACAGTGGTAAAAGAGGATGTGGTGATGATCCTTCAAGAGTCACTCAAAACGTATCTGTCCATAAAGCCTATAAAGAATTATTCTTAATATACAGTTCACAATACTTCAGCTTGTTATTCTAATTATGTGAGGGTTATTTTATCAGTAAAATACATAAAATACATATTATTTTTCTTTGAAAGATTTCTATAAATGATTTAAATCATACTTGTTTCTACAATAATTATTTAAAAGTAATCCTATAGCACCATCTGGTGGCCATTATTGGTACTAAGAATTGCAAGCTTGATTTATATGTTATGATAGTTTTAGTTTTATGCTGGCTCTTGAAAATGATAAAGCTATGAAACTTACTGTGCTTCCTTCAAATGATGACTTCTACGTATATAAAAAATTATGAAGAGTTGTAATTAAAAATTTTAAAGATATAGTAAAATAACTATTGTATTTTTTTATGTTACTTTAATAAATCGCTATGGCCACACCATTTAAGGTATCCTAAACCCATTCGCAATTTAACATCTTCAGTATATGGCTTCATGTTAAAACAGTTTGGTGTGAACTACTTGTGTCTTCTTGGAGGAGAATGAATTCATTTACAGGCTGAGTTTATCATAAATCCACAATAACATTTCTGAGTTCTGTATCAATCTGTGTTGTTGTTTGTTTATTTTAATTTTTTTATTTTTCATAGGAAGATAACTGACCCTTTACTCTCCTTTTTAATAAATGTGCTTATAAAACCAAGAACAAGCTATTTATAGCTGTATTTATAAACTGCTTACTAATGACTATTAATATTGGGACAAGGCTTTATAAAGCATGAACTGACTATTTACTAATGAGTGCAGTTATTATAAAGTGTTATCAATGCATTTGCTAATCTTAACAAATTAGACATTATTTTACAGTGTTATCAAATCCTTAAATGATTTGTAAGTGTTTTGTAATGATTTTATTGACCTACAAGCATTTGTGAAAGTTCTGCTTGCATTACAGCTTAGTCTTGATCTGTGAGCTGAACAGATTTACTGTTACATCCATGAGATTATGTAAATTCAAATAAATATCATGTCACAGGATGTCAGAGATCAGTATCAAATGAGTTTGAAATTATTATCTGCAGCACAAATAAGGTTTTTTAGGATTTTTAAAAAAAAACCTAAAACTGTCAGAAAAGGATAAGGCCTAAGATTTCTATGTGAGTGGCTAAATTTATTTGTTTTTATAACTATAATGCATAAACTATGAAATTATACAAAATGTAAAAAAAAGTACAACAGTTATTGTTTTCCAATGTTTTTTATTTATTTAATTTATTTTTTGGGATTTACATAAAAACAAATTAGCCTACTGCAAACATTCTAAACAGCTTGAATAAAACCTGTTAATATTTATTATAGACCACTGTAACTGTGTATAATCTAAGAAACAAGTTTATTATGAAAATAAAAGTGTGTACACCAGATAAATTGGACCATAAAGAAATTGCTAACAATAGTATAATAGAGCATGTTTTAGGTTTTTAGGCGTTTAGATGCAGAAATGGACAAATCAAATGTAAAATAAAATGTAATTGATTTAATTAAATATAGATTAATTCTTGTTAGAGCAAAATAATAAATAAATACGTACACACATTAAAAAAGCAGCAAAGATTAATGAGTTTAATTTTTTATATGTAGATTAAAATTGAAGACAGAAGCAGCTGGTATATGCGGTCACTTAATATTCAAATCCAGTAGATCCACTTCAGATTTATTTCTCAACAGTTTATGTCTACGTGGCTGTTTTCGTTTATATTCGCCAAGCTATTATGTATTTTGAAATAATCTTGTCCGTGATGTGTTCGTTCTTACGACGAAAGGCAGAATCCTGCAGCTCGAGAGATATATGTTATTCTGCCAGTCACGCTTTCAAATAGTCTTGCACACTTAAACGGGTCACAAACACCTGCATTTAGGACGTGTTGTGTTATAATGGGTGTATTGTGTGCATTTATGACAATATTTTATTTGAAAAAGCTCTTAAACAAGAATAAATTCGTTTGTTTTGAACTTGTGACACTGTGCGCGCTGATCGGAGGCAGTGATTTCAGATAGGCAGCCGCGAATATTTCATTTTCACACAAACAGTTCAAAAACATCTGAATGTAGCTCCTGGTGTGTTCTAATTGGTGAATTGTGTAATATCGCTTTAATATTTTAATTTTAAAAGCTATAAAACAAGAATAAACTCGTTTTTTTCTGAGCTCATCATTCCACACGCTCCTGCTCAGAGCGTGATTCATCTCTCGTGTTTCTCACGTATCACTGACCACACATCAATTATTAATGAGCCCTGACCTGGTAATAATCATATATGTTGGTTTAGCTTGTCAGTGTGAATTAAATCTAAGTATTTATTTGTATTTTAACCGATTTAAAAATGAAACTAAAAGAGAGTCTCCTCCCTTTCAGTCGAATTTCCCTTTCAAGAATTGCACCTGTAGGGGCGCATTTTCTCTCAGACAATGTAAGTCTCAGCACATAATACTCAAACAGATGGACAGAGTGAGATGAGATGTCTGACAGTTTTTTAATTTTCTGTTATCCATACAGTGTTGTAAAGTCGTGAAACTATCCATATTTACTCAGAATGACTTTTTTTCTGTATGAAAAAAGGTTTTGAAGTGTTTGGAATTTAAAAATGCAGGACAATTAATAATTCAATTTTTACTGTCATTTAAAAAAATCTCCACGACAAAACCGTTCAAGCTATCCAAAATCCTTTGGCAATTTAAGTTGTTTAAAATGTTTTGGCATCATGTAGACAAAGTTTGGTGTGTATAGTGTTACTCTCCTCTGAGCAGTATGCATTAATTCACAGCTAAATGTAAAAAAAAATCCACATTCAAATCAAAATAGCTGACTTCCTGTTGATCGTAGCTGATGACTGTGAATTAGAAAGTTGTCCGTCTTGATAAGAACAATTTTTGTACCGAGTTTGGTATCTGTAGCTAAAACTAACCCCCCCACTTTTGACAAAAGGTGGCGCTATAGAGTGCCTCTTCCACGCCCTCTTATGAACTTTTGCCAGTGTCTAGTTATCATAAATACTGATATGTGTTCTGAATTTCATGAAATTCTAAGTATGTTATATGCCTTAAAATCACCTGAGAAGTATTCAAGTTTGACATGTTGCCACGGCAACAATATTTTTAGATATCAATATCCCCCTAGCAGATTAATATAGGCTGTGTTTTAACATTATTCTGATGAAGTTTGAAGCAAATCGAGTAAAAATAAGATGCTGAATACAAAGCATTTTGAAAATGACACACTTCCTGCTGCCAGTTGGTGGTGCTATAACTTTGACTCCTAATAGTCACATATATGCGATCGACATCATACAAAGAATAATCTGATGAAGTTTGATTAAAATCAGGAAATGTATGTGGATGGTATTAGACACTTCCTGTTTCTCATTTCTCGCCATAATTTCAACGCCTCGCCACGAGCAAACCGTTTGAGATATCAAAAATCCCCTGGCAATTTTTCATCCCCAGTGTCTTGAGATCATGTTGACCGAGTTTGGCGGCAATCGAGTAAAAAACCTATGACAAGTATTTCAAATTCCAGAGCATGCGCTTTTTACATAACTCTAAATAGCTGACTTCCTGTTGGGCGGAGCCTATGACATGCAATACGCAAGTTGTTCGGCACGATGAGATCTATATGTTTACTGAGTTTCATATTAATACGTGCAAGTATGTGTGAGCTATACATCAACATTTATGACTGTGTTCCAGGGGGCGCTGTAGAGCCCCTGTGCCACGCCCGTGTCCCAGCCTCTGCAGGCTCCTAAAGGCCACAGATTCCAAATTGTGCGCAAACTTTCAAGAGTTTTTGAGTATGTTAAGGACCCCAAAAGCCCCCACAACTTTGACGACAAATTTGAATAATAAACCCCAAATAGCCAACTTCCTGTTGGGCGGAGCCTATGATATGCAATACGAAAGTTGTTTGTATTGATGAGTTCTATATGTGTACCGAGTTTCGTACGTCTACGTGCAAGTATGTATGATATATGGCCCTCCATATTCCAGGGGGCGCTGTAGAGCCCCTGTGCCACGCCCGTGTATCAGTCTCTGCCCGGCCCTAATGGCCGCAGGTTCCAATGTGTGTGCCAATTTTCAAGACTTTTTAAGCATGTTAAGGGCCCCAAAAGCCCCCGAAACCTTGAAGAAAAATAATAATAATAAATAATAATAATAATAATAATAATAATAATAATAATAATAATAAATATAGCTGCAAGCAGCGATGGCGGGCTCAAGCCACCAATGCCATCGCCACCCCGGTGGCATCAGGTAAACTGTACCCAGCGGGCACATGCATTCACAATATCCCTCTGGCAGTGAAGTTTTAAAGGTTACAGCAGTTAAAGGGTTAATCCGAATCATCTAGACTTTAAAATCACATTCACAGAACAATATATATATATATATATATATATATATATATATATATATATATGTATATATATTTAGTAACACTTTACAATAAGATTTCATTTATAAACATTATGTTAACATGAACAATATTTATATAGCATTCATTCATGTCAGTTAATATTCCAAACTTAAACATTAAAACATAGTTTTATTGTGATTTTTTTCCAAGCACATTTTACCAATTCCAAACCATATCAATCTTAATAACTACCATTATTTTTTATTTAATCATTTATGAGTGTTATACAATAGTCCAGGAAAGCTGGAAGAGAAAAACTCCTTATATTCATGTGCAGAATTATTAGGCATGTTTTCTTTTACAGATGAAATGCGCTAAAAAAGAGTTTTAACTCAAACTGTTTTAACTCAAAGTCGAAAATTATGAAATACCCATGAGAAATATCAAACACAAATGCAATACAGAAATAGATAAGTTAAGACTTGACCATTGTACAAAAATGCTGACTGGGTCATGAGGTCAGAAAAGAAGAAGAAAAAAAAACAGGTCAAGAAGAACTGACAAAAATAATTGCAAAATAATTAGGAATTAATGTGAAGATTAATTTTTAGTCAATTCTGCAAGACAGACTTTCAGGAAAGGAGGTGGAATAAAAATGAGCTCCTAAATCTTAATCCAGGATTCTGGAAGATATATTCCTCAAACCATCAGACAAGAGGAGGTGGTGCTGGTCCTTCACGTGTCACTCTAATCTATTCATAAAGCATATATATAAAGTCTTAATATATAGTATTTCACAATACTTCATGGTATTCTAATTAAATCATTTTTTGGAATCTTAGATCTCTCAGAACCTAACACATTGTAATTCTGAGACTCCAGGAAAGTGGCAGTTTTGTAAAATGTTGGTGCTGGAGACTAAATTCTCCCTGATAGTTTCACACCTAATTCACTTAACACACACACGCACACACACACACACACACACACACACACACACACACACACACACACACACACACACACACACACACACACACACACATACACACACACACACACATTACCCACAGTGACAGAGAGACAGAGTGACATCAGATGTATGATAGTTTTTTAATTTTCTATCATCCATATAGTGTTGTATAGTCATGAAACTATGCATATTTCCTCAGAATGACTTGTCTTCTATGTGTACATTTTTTTGAAGTGTTTAGAAGCTGCACTTAAAAAAAATAAAAGACATTTACTGGTTACTTTTTACTGTTATTTCAAAAAATCATCACGACAAAACCATTCAAGCCATTCAAAATTCATCCGCACCTGTACTGTAAGATAAATTCTTTAAACAGTGGTAAAAGATGATGTGGTGCTGATCCTTCAAGAGTCACTCAAAACGTATCTGTCCATAAAGCCTATAAAGAATTATTCTTAATATACGGTTCACAATACTTCAGCTTGTTATTCTAATTAAGGGAGGGTCATTTTATCAGGAAATACATAAAATACATATTATTTTTCTTTGAAAGATTTCTATAAATGATTTAAATCATACTTGTTTCTACAATAATTATTTAAAAGTAATCCTATAGCTCCATCTGGTGGCCATTATTGGTACTAAGAATTGCAAGCTTGATTTATATGTTATGATAGTTTTAATTTTATGCTGGCTCTTGAAAATGATAAAGCTATGAAACTTACTGTGCTTCCTTCAAATGATGATTTCTACGTATATAAAAAATTATGAAGAGTTGGAATTAAAAATTTTAAAGATATAGTAAAATAACTATTGTATTATTTCATGTTCACTTAATAAATCGCTATGGCCACACCATTTAAGGTATCCTAAACCCATTCGAAATTTAACATCTTCAGTATATGGCTTCATGTTAAAACAGTTTGGTGTGAACTACTTGTGTCTTCTTGGAGGAGAATGAATTCATTTACAGGCTGAGTTTATCATAAATCCACAATAACATTTCTGAGTTCTGTACCAATCTGTGTTGTTGTTTGTTTATTTTTATTGTTTTATGTTTCATAGGAAGATAACTGACCCTTTACTCTCCTTTTTAATAAATGTGCTTATAAACCAAGAACAAGCTATTTATAGCTGTATTTATAAACTGCTTACTACTGACTATTAATATTGGGACAAGGCTTTATAAAGCATGAACTGACTATTTACTAATGAGTGCAGTTATTATAAAGTGTTATCAATGCATTTGCTAATGTTAACAAATTAGACATTATTTTACAGTGTTATCAAATCCCTTAAATGATTTGTAAGTGTTTTGTAATGATTTTATTGACCTACAAGCATTTGTGAAAGTTCTGCTTGCATTACAGCTTAGTCTTGATCTGTGAGCTGAACAGATTTACTGTTACATCCATGAGATTATGTAAATTCAAATAAATATCATGTCACAGGATGTCAGAAGTCAGTATCAAATTAATTTGAAATTATTATTTGCAGCACAAATAAGGTTTTTTAGGATTTTTAAAAATCCCTAAAACTGTCAGAAAAGGATAAGGCCCAAGATTTCTATGTGAGTGGCTAAATTTATTTGTTTTTATAACTATAATGCATAAACTATGAAATTATACAAAATGTATAAAAAAGTACAACAGTTATTCTTTTCCAATGTTTTTTATTTATTTAATTTTTTTTTTTTTTTTTTTTTTTGGATTTACATTTAAAAAAATTAGCCTACTGCATTCATTCTAAACAGCTTGAATAAAACCTGTTAATATTTATTATAGACCACTGTAACTGTGTATAATCTAACAGACAAGTTTATTATGAAAATAAAAGTGTACACCAGATAAATTGGACGATAAAGAAATGGCTAACAATAGTATAATAGAGCATGTTTTAGGTTTTTAGGCGTTTAGATGCAGAAATGGACAAACAAATGTAAAATAAAATGTAATTGATTTAATTAAATATAGATTAAGTCTTGTTAGAGCAAAATAATAAATAAATACGTACACATATTAAATAAAGCAGCCAAGATGAATGAGTTTAATTTTTTATATAGATTAAAATTGAAGACAGAAGCAGCTGGTATATGCGGTCACTTAATATTCAAATCCAGTAGATCCACTTCAGATTTATTTCTCAACAGTTTATGTCCACGTGGCTGTTTTCGTTTATATTCGCCAAGCTGTTATGTATTTTGAAATAATCTTGTCCTTGATGTGTTCGTTCGTACGACGAAAGGCAGAATCCTGCAGCTCGAGAGATATATGTTATTCTGCCAGTCGCGCTTTCAAATAGTCTTGCACACTTAAACGGGTCACAAACACCTGCATTTAGCTCGTGTTGTGTTATAATGGATGTATTGTGTGCATTTATGGCAATATTTTATTTGAAAAAGCTCTTACACAAGAATAAATTCGTTTGTTTTGAACTTGTGACACTGTACGCGCTGATCGGAGGCGGTGATTTCAGATAGGCAGCCGCGAATATTTCATTTTCACACAAACAGTTCAAAAACATCTGAATTTAGCTCTTGGTGTGTTCTAATTGGTGAATTGTGTGATATCGCTTTAATATTTTATTTGTTAAAGCTATAAAACAAGAATAAACTCGTTTTTTCTGAGCTGGTCATTCCACACGCTCATGCTCAGAGCGGTGATTCATCTCTCGTGTTTCTCACGTATCACTGACCACACATCAATTATTAATGAGCCCTGACCCAGTAATAATCATATATGTTGGTTTAGCTTGTCAGTGTGAATTAAATCTAAGTATTTATTTGTATTTTAACCGATTTAAAAATGAAACTAAAAGAGAGTCTCCTCCCTTTCAGTCGAATTTCCCTTTCAGGAATTGAACCTGTAGGGGCGCATTTTCTCTCAGACAATGTAAGTCTCAGCACATAATACTCAAACAGAGGGACAGAGTGAGATGAGATGTCTGACAGTTTTTACATTTTCTGTTATCCATACAGTGTTGTAAAGTCGTGAAACTATCCATATTTACTCAGAATGACTTTTTTTTTGTATGAAAAAAGGTTTTGAAGTGTTTGGAATTTAAAAATGCAGGACAATTAATAATTCCATTTTTACTGTCATTTAAAAAAATCACCACGACAAAACCGTTCAAGCTATCCAAAATCCTTTGGCAATTTAAGTTTTATAAAATGTTTTGGCAACATGTAGACGAAGTTTGGTGTGTATAGTGTTACTCTCATCTGAGCAGTATGCATTAATTCACAGCTAAATGTAAAAAAAATCCACATTCAAATCAAAATAGCTGACTTCCTGTTGATCGTAGCTGATGACTGTGAATTAGAAAGTTGTCCGTCTTGATAAGAACAATTTTTGTACCGAGTTTGGTGTCTGTAGCTAAAACTAACCCCCCCACTTTTGACAAAAGGTGGCGCTATAGAGTGCCTCTTCCACGCCCTCTTATGAACTTTTGCCAGTGTCTAGTTATCATAAATACTGATATGTGTTCTGAATTTCATGAAATTCTAAGTATGTTATATGCCTTAAAATCACCTGAGAAGTATTCAAGTTTGACATGTTGCCACGGCAACAATATTTTTAGATATCAATATCCCCCTAGCAGATTAATATCGGCTGTGTTTTAACATTATTCTGATGAAGTTTGAAGTTAATCGAGTAAAAATAAGATGCTGAATACAAAGCATTTTGAAAATGATACACTTCCTTCTGCCAGTTGGTGGCGCTATAACTTTGACTCCTAATAGTCACATATATGTGATCGACATCATACAAAGAATAATCTGATGAAGTTTGATTAAAATCAGGAAATGTATGTGGATGGTATTAGACACTTCCTGTTTCTCATTTCTCGCCATAATTTCAACGCCTCGCCACGAGCAAACCGTTTGAGATATCAAAAATCCCCTGGCAATTTTTCATCCCCAGTGTCTTGAGATCATGTTGACCGAGTTTGGCGGCAATCGAGTAAAAAACCTATGACAAGTATTTCAAATTCCAGAGCATACGCTTTTTACATAACTCTAAATAGCTGACTTCCTGTTGGGCGGAGCCTATAACATGCAATACGCAAGTTGTTCGGCACGATGAGATCTATATGTGTACTGAGTTTCATATAAATACGTGCAAGTATGTGTGAGCTATACATCAACATTTATGACTGTGTTCCAGGGGGCGCTGTAGAGCCCCTGTGCCACGCCCAGGTCCCAGCCTCTGCAGGCTCCTTAAGGCCACAGATTCCAAAGTGTGCGCAAACTTTCAAGAGTTTTTGAGTATGTTAAGGACCCCAAAAGCCCCCACAACTTTGACGACAAATATGAATAATAAACCCTAAATAGCCAACTTCCTGTTGGGCGGAGCCTATGATATGCAATACGAAAGTTGTTTGTATTGATGAGTTCTATATGTGTACCGAGTTTCGTGCGTCTACGTGCAAGTATGTATGATATATGGCCCTCCATATTCCAGGGGGCGCTGTAGAGCCCCTGTGCCACGCCCGTGTATCAGTCTCTGCCCGGCCCTAATGGCCGCAGGTTCCAATGTGTGTGCCAATTTTCAAGACTTTTTAAGCATGTTAAGGGCCCCAAAAGCCCCCGAAACCTTGAAGAAAAATAATAATAATAAATAATAATAATAATAATAACAAATAATCCTAAGGAAAACAATAGGGCTCTCGCCCTCCAGGCTTGAGCCCTAATAATAATAACAAATAATCCTAAGGAAAACAATAGGGCTCTCGCCCTCCAGGCTTGAGCCCTAAATATAGCTGCAAGCAGCGATGGCGGGCTCAAGCCACCAATGCCATCGCCACCCCGGTGGCATCAGGTAAACTGTGCCCAGCGGGCACATGCATTCACAATATCCCTCTGGCAGTGAGGTTTTAAAGGATATGGCGGTTAAAGGGTTAATCCGAATCATCTAGACTTTAAAATCACATTCACAGAACAATATATATATATATATATATATATATATATATATATATATATATTAGGGCCGGGACTTTAACGCGTTAATTGAGATTAATTAATTACACAAAAAATAACGCGTTAACTAAGATTAATTAATTACAGAAAAATAAATTCCCGCATTTTTAATAACTTATTTTTGCACCGCAGAACGTTTCTCACTGGATTTGTTTCGGCGGACCGATTATACTGAAGCACCAACTGGCGTTCGCTTCGCATATCACTACTGTCTATGATATCACTGCAGCACATCGAGCCTCAAGTATCACCTCAACGCAAAACATATAGCAGCTAGCGTGGACTTTACACTTTATGTTGAACTATATATTATTTTGTTGGTGCAACAGTTTATGTTGAACTCGTTATTGTTTTGGCCAAGGTTATTGAGAGTTAAACTTAGTATGTTATGGCCTCTGAAGCAACAGAGAGATGTTTTCTAATAGTCAGTGTTTCCAATGTTCTGAATGTAATTGACAGTATTGTGTTTTACTTAAAAAACTCTTTACAGAAGGTTCCAGCACCTATAAGCTTCCTGAATTTCTGAAATGTACTATTTCTAAATTGTTTCTAAATATGCTATTGCTACACTTCATGGCAAAAATTGCACTGGTCTGCTACACTTGGTTGAACAAAAATAAACAATATTTTGTTGCTTAAGCTTATGTATTCAGTCATTATTCAATGGTATATTATAAATCCATGTGAAAAAAAAATTACTTCTCACTGTTCTCAGGTCAAATATTTATATGCGATTAAAATGCGATTAATTTCGATTAATTAATTACAAAGCCTCTAATTAATTAGATTAATTTTTTTAATCGAGTCCCGGCCCTAACATATATATATATATATATATAGTAACACTTTACAATAAGATTTCATTTATAAACATTATGTTAACATGAACAATATTTATATAGCATTCATTCATGTCAGTTAATATTCCAAACTTAAACATTAAAACATTGTTTTATTGTGATTTTTTTCCAAGCACATTTTACCAATTCCAAACCATATCAATCTTAATAACTACCATTATTTTTTATTTAATAATTTATGAGTGTTATACAATAGTCCAGGAAAGCTGGAAGAGAAAAACTCCTTATATTCATGTGCAGAATTATTAGGCATGTTTTCTTTTACAGATGAAATGCGCTAAAAAAGAGTTTTAACTCAAACTGTTTTAACTCAAAGTCGAAAATTATGTAATACCCAAGAGAAATATCAAACACAAATGCAATACAGAAATGGATAAGTTAAGACTTGACCATTGTACAAAAATGCTGACTGGGTCATGAGGTCAGAAAAGAAGAAGAAGAAAAAAAAACAGGTCAAGAAGAACTTACAAAAATAATTGCAAAATAATTAGGAATTAATGTGAAGATTAATTTTTAGTCAATTCTGCAAGACAGACTTTCAGGAAAGGAGGTGGAATAAAAATGAGCTCCTAAATCTTAATCCCGGATTCTGGAAGATATATTCCTCAAACCATCAGACAAGAGGAGGTGGTGCTGGTCCTTCACAAGTCACTATAATCTGTTCATAAAGCCTATATATAAAGTCTTAATATATAGTATTTCACAATACTTCATGGTATTCTAATTAAATCATTTTTTGGAATCTTTGATTTCTCAGAACCTGACACATTGTAATTCTGAGACTCCAGGGAAGTGGCAGTTCTGTAAAATGTTGGCACTGGAGACTAAATGCTCCCTGATAGTTTCACACCTAATTCACTTAACACACACACACATTACCCACAGTGACAGAGGGACAGAGTGACATCAGATGTATGATAGTTTTTTAATTTTCTATCATCCATATAGTGTTGTATAGTCATGAAACTATGCATATTTCCTCAGAATGACTTGTCTTCTATGTGTACATTTTTTTGAAGTGTTTAGAAGCTGCACTTAAAAAAATAAAAGACATTTACTGGTTAATTTTACTGTTATTTCAAAAAATCACCACGACAAAACCATTCAAGCCATTCAAAATTCATCCGCACCTGTTCTGTAAGATACATTCTTTAAACTGGTAAAAGAGGATGTGGTGCTGATCCTTCAAGAGTCACTCAAAACTTATCTGTCCATAAAGCCTATAAAGAAATTATTCTTAATATACAGTTCACAATTCTTCAGCTTGTTATTCTAATAAAGTGAGGGTCATCAGTAAAATACATAAAATTCATATTATTTTTCTTTGAAAGATTTCTATAAATGATTTAAATCATAGTTGTTTCTACAATAATTATTTAAAAGTGATACTATAGCTCCATCTGGTGGCCATTATTGGTACTAAGAATTGCAAGCTTGATTTATATGTTATGATAGTTTTAATTTTATGCTGGCTCTTGAAAATGATAAAGCTATGAAACTTACTGTGCTTCCTTCAAATGATGACTTCTACGTATATAAAAAATTATGAAGAGTTGGAATTAAAAATTTTAAAGATATAGTAAAATAACTATTGTATCTTTTTTATGTTACTTTAATAAATCTCTATGGCCACACCATTTAAGGTATCCTAAACCCATTCACAATTTAACATCTTCAGTATATGGCTTCATGTTAAAAAAATTTGGTGTGAACTACTTGTGTCTTCTTGGAGGAGTATGAATTCATTTACAGGCTGATTTTATCATAAATCCACAATAACATTTCTGAGTTCTGTATCAATCTGTGTTGTTGTTTGTTTATTTTTATTTGTTTATTTTTCATAGGAAGATAACTGACCCTTTACTCTCCTTTTTAATAAATGAGCTATTTATAGCTGTATTTATAAACTGCTTACTACTGACTATTAATATTGGGACAAGGCTTTATGAAGCATGAACTGACTATTTACTAATGAGTGCAGTTATTATAAAGTGTTATCAATGCATTTGCTAATGTTAACAAATTAGACATTATTTTACAGTGTTATCAAATCCCTTAAATGATTTGTAAGTGTTTTGTAATGATTTTATTGACCTACAAGCATTTGTGAAAGTTCTGCTTGCATTACAGCTTAGTCTTGATCTGTGAGCTGAACAGTTTTACTGTTACATCCATGAGATTATGTAAATTCAAATAAATATCATGTCACAGGATGTCAGAGGTCAGTATCAAATTAGTTTGAAATTATTATTTGCAGCACTAATAAGGTTTTTTAGGATTTTTAAAAATCCCTAAAACTGTCAGAAAAGGATAAGGCCCAAGGTTTCTATGTGACTGGCTAAATTTATTTGTTTTTATAACTATAATGCATAAACTATGATACTATACAAAATGTATAAAAAAGTACAAGTCATTATTTTCCAATGTTTTTTATTTATTAAAATTTTATTTATTTTTTTATTTTATTTTTTGGATTTACATTTTAAAAAATTAGCCTTCGGAAATCATTCTAAACAGCTTGAATAAAACCTTTCAATATTTATTATAGACCACTGTAACTGTGTATAATCTAACAAACGAGTTTATTATGAAAATAAAAGCTTGTACACCAGATAAATTGGACGATAAAGAAATTGCTAACAATAGTTTAATAGAGCATGTTTTAGGTTTTTAGGCGTTTAGATGCAGAAATGGACAAATCAAATGTAAAATAAAATGTAATTGATTTAATTAAATATAGATTAAGTCTTGTTAGAGCAAAATAATAAATAAATACGTACACACATTAAAAAAGCAGCCAAGATGAATGAGTTTAATTTTTTATATAGATTAAAATTGAAGACAGAAGCAGGTATATGCGGTCACTTAATATTAAAATCCAGTAGATCCACTTCAGATTTAATACTCAACAGTTTATGTTCACGTGGCTGTTTTCGTTTATATTAGCCAAGCTATTATGTATTTTGAAATAATCTTGTCCGTGATGTGTTCGTTCTTACGACGAAAGGCAGAATCCTGCAGCTCCAGAGATACATGTTATTCTGCCAGTCGCGTTTTCAAATAGTCTTGCACACTTAAACGGGTCACAAACACCTATATTTAGCTCGTGTTGTGTTATAATGGATGTATTGTGTGCATTTATGGCAATAATTTATTTTAAAAAGCTCTTAAACAAGAATAAATTCGTTAGTTTTGAACTTGTGACACTGTGCGCGCTGATCGGAGGCAGTGATTTCAGATAGGCAGCCGCGAATATTTCATTTTCACACAAACAGTTCAAAAACATCTTAATTTAGCTCTTGGTGTGCTCTAATTGGTGAATTGTGTGATATCGCTGCAATACTTTATTTTTAATAGCTATAAAACAAGAATAAACTCGTTTTTTTCTGAGCTCGTCATTCCACACGCTCCTGCACAGAGTGGTGATTCATCTCTCGTGTTTCTCACATATCACTGAATACACATCCATTATTACTGAGCCCTGACCTGATAATAATCATATATGTTGGTTTAGTTTGTCAGCGTGAATTAAATCCAAGTATTTATTTGTATTTTAACCGATTTAAAAGTGAAACAAAAAGACAGTCTCCTCCCTTTTTTAGTCCGGTAACTGCACCTGTAGGGGCGCTATTTCTCTCAGACTGTGGAAGTCTAAGCACACACACTCAAACAGATGGACAGAGTGATATGAGATGTCTGACAGTTTTTTAATTTTCTGTTATCCATACAGTGTTGTAAAGTCATGAAACTATGCATATTTACTCAGAATAACTTTTTTTCTGTATGAAAAAAGGCTTTGAAGTGTTTGGAATTTAAAAATGCAGGAAAATTAATAATTCCATCTTTATTGTCATTTAAAAAATCACCACGACAAAACCATCCAAGTTATCCAAAACCCATTCACAATTTAAGTTCCTCAATGTTTTTTCAACATGTACACCAAGTTTGGTGTGTATAGTGTTACTCTCCTCAGAGCAGTATGCATTAATTCACAGCTAAATGTAAAAAACAATCCACATTCAAATCAAAATAGCCGACTTCCTGTTGGTCGTAGCTGATGACTGTGAATTAGAAAGTTGTCCGTCTTGATAAGAACAATTTTTGTACTGAGTTTGGTGTCTGTAGCTAAAACTAACCCCCTCACTTTTGACAAAAGGTGGCGCTATAGAGTGCCTCTTCCACGCCCTCTTATGAACTTTTGCCAGTGTCTAGCTGTCACTAATACTGATATGTGTTCTGAGTTTGATGAAATTCTAAGCATGTTATATGCCTCAAAATCACCTGAGAAGTATTCCAGTTTGACATGTTGCCACGGCAACAATATTTTTAGATATCAATATCCCCCCAGCAGATTAATATCGGCTGTGTTTTAACATTATTCTGATGAAGTTTGAAGTAAATCGAGTAAAAATAAGATGCTGAATTCAAAGCATTTTGAAAATGACACACTTCCTGCTGCCAGTTGGTGGCGCTATAACTTTGACTCCTAATAGTCACATATATGCGATCGACATCATACAATGAATAATCTGATGAAGTTTGATTAAAATTAGGAAATGTATGTGGATGGTATTAGACACTTCCTGTTTCTCAATTCTCGCCATAAATTCAATGCCTCGCTACGAGCAAACCGTTCGAGATATCAAAAATCTCCTGGCAATTTTTCATCCCCAATGTCTTGAGATCATGTTGACCGAGTTTGGTGGCAATCGAGTAAAAAACCTATGACAAGTATATCAAATTCCAGAGCATGCGCTTTTTACATAACTCTAAATAGCTGACTTCCTGTTGGGCGGAGCCTATGACATGCAATACGCAAGTTGTTCGGCATGATGAGATCTATATGTGTACTGAGTTTCATACTAATACGTGCAAGTATGTGTGAGCTATACATCAATATTTATGACTGTGTTCCAGGGGGCGCCGTAGAGCCCCTGTGCCACGCCTGGGTCCCAGCCTCTGCAGGCTCCTAAAGGCCACAGATCCAAAGGTGTGTGCAAATTTTCAAGAGTTTTTGAGTATGTTAAGGACTTTGACGACAAATATGAATAATAAACCCTAAATAGCCAACTTCCTGTTGGGCGGAGCCTATGATATGCAATACGAAAGTTGTTTGTATTGATGAGTTTTATATGTGTACCGAGTTTCGTATGTCTACGTACAAGTATGTATGATATATGGCCCTCCATATTCCAGGGGGCGCTGTAGAGCCCCTGTGCCACGCCCGTGTATCAGTCTCTGCCCGGCCCTAATGGCCGCAGGTTCCAATGTGTGTGCCAATTTTCAAGACTTTTTAAGCATGTTAAGGGCCCCAAAAGCCCCCGTAACGTTAGAAAAAAAAAAAAAAATAATAATAAATATAGCTGCAAGCAGCGATGGCGGGCTCAAGCCACCAATGCCATCGCCACCCCGGTGGCATCAGGTAAACTGTGCCCAGCGGGCACATGCATTCACAATATCCCTCTGGCAGTGAGGTTTTAAAGGATACGGCAGTTAAAGGGTTAATCCGAATCATCTAGACTTTAAAATCACATTCACAGAACAATATATATATTAGTAACACTGTACAATAAGATTTCATTAATAAACATTATGTTAACATGAACAATATTTATATAGCATTCATTCATGTCAGTTAATATTCCAAACTTAAACATGAAAACATTGTTTTATTGTGATTTTTTTCCAAGTACATTTTACCAATTCCAAACCATATAAATCTTAATAACTACCATTATTTTTTATTTAATCATTTATGAGTGCTATACAATAGTCCAGGAAAGCTGGAAGAGAAAAACTCCTTATATTCATGTGTGCAGAATTATTAGGCATGTTTTCTTTTACAGATGAAATGCGCTAAAATAGACTTTTAACTCAAACTGTAAGGTCGAAAATTATGAAATACCCATGAGAAATAACAAACACAAATGCAATACAGAAATGGATAAGTTAAGACTTGACCATTGTACAAAAAATACTGACTGGGTCATGAGGTCAGAAAAGAAGAAGAAAAAAGCAGGTCAAGAAGAACTGACAAAAAGAATTGCAAAATAATTAGTAATTAATGTGAAGATTAATTTTTAGTCAATTCTGCAAGACAGACTTTTCAGGAAAGGAGGTGGAATAAAAATGAGCTCCTAAATCTTAATCCTGGATTCTGGAAGATATATTCCTCAAACCATCGAACAAGAGGAGGTGGTGCTGGTCCTTCACGAGTCACTCTAATCTGTGCATAAAGCCTATATATAAAGACTTAATATATAGTATTTCACAATACTTCATGGTATTCTAATTAAATCATTTTTTGGAATCTTAAGTCTCTCAGAGTCCGACACCGAGTAATTCTGGAGACTCCAGGAAAGTGGCAGTTCTGTAAAATGTTGGCGCTGGAGACTAAATGCACCCTGATAGTTTCACACCTAATTCACTTAACACACACACACACACACACACACACATTACCCACAGTGACAGTGGGACTGAGTGACATCAGATGTATGATAGTTTTTTTTAATTTTCTATTATCCATATAGTGTTGTATAGTCATGAAACTATGGTCATGAGACCAGTCATTCTGAGGAAATATGCCTCAGAATGACTGGTCTTCTATGTGTACATTTTTTTTTTTTTTAAGTGTTTAGAAGCTGCACTTTAAAAAAATAAAAAGACATTTACTGGTTCCTTTTTTACTATTATTTCAAAAAATCATCACGGCAAAACCATTCAAGCTATCCAAAATTCATTCACACCTATTCTGTAAGATTAATTCTTTAAACAGTGGTAAAAGAAGATGTGGTGCTGAACCTTCAAGAGTCACTCAAAACGTTATCTGTCCATAAAGCCTATAAAGAATTATTCTTAATATACAGTTCAAAATACTTCAGCTTGTTATTCTAATTAAGTGAGGGTCATTTTATCAGTAAAATATATACAATTCATTTTTTTTTTAAAGATTTCTATAAATGATTTAAATCATACTCGTTTCTACAATAATTATTTAAAAGTAATCCTATAGCTCCCTCTAGTGGCCATTATAGGTACTAAGAATTGCAAGCTTGATTTATAAGTTATGATAGTTTAAATTTTATGCTGGCTCTTGAAAGTGATAAAGCTATGAAACTTACTGTGCTTCCTTCAAATGAGGACTTCTACTTATATAAAAAATTATGAAGATTTAGAATGAAAAATTGTAAAGATATAGTAAAATAACTATTGTATTTTTTTATGTTACTTTAATAAATCTCTATGGCAACACCATTTAAGCTATCCTAAACCCATTCACAATTTAACATCTCAGTATATAGGCATAATGTTGAAAAAGGAGTATGGAGTAGTATGAGTAGGAGTATGAATTCATTTGCAGGCTTTATCATAAATCCACAATAAAATTTCTGAGTTCTGTATCAATCTGTGTTGTTGTTTGTTTATTTTTATCTTTTATTTTTCATAGGAAGATAACTTACTCTCATTTTTAATAAATGTGCTTATAAACCAAGGACAAGCTATTTATAGCTGTATTTATAAACTGCTTATTACTGACTATTAATATTGGGACAAGGCTTTATAAAGCATGAACTGACTATTTAATAATGAGTGCAGTTATTATAAAGTGTTATCAATGAATTTGCTAATGTTAACACATTAGACATTATTTTACAGTGTTATCAAATCCTTAAATGACTCATAAGCATTTGTGAAAGTTCTGCTTGCATTACAGCTTAGTATTGATCTGTGAGCTGAACAGATTTACTGTTACATCCATGAGATTATGTAAATTAAAATAAATATAATGTCACAGGATGTCATAGGTCAGTATCAAATGAGTTTGAAATTATTATTTGCAGCACAAATAAGGTTTTTTTAGGATTTTTAAAAATCCCTAAAACTGTCAGAAAAAGGTTAAGGCCTAAGCTATTTCTATGTGAGTGGCTAATTTTATTTTTGTTTTTATAATTGTAATACACAAACTATGAAATTATACAAAATGTATAAAAAGATAAATAAATAAATACGCACACATTAAAAAAGCAGCCAAGTCGAATGAGTTTCCTTTTTTATATAGATTAAAATTGAAGACAGAAGCAAGTGGTAAATGTGGTCACTTTAATATTCAAATCCAGTAGATCCAGTTTATGTTCACGTGGCTGTTTTCGTTTATAGTCGCCAAGCTATTATGTGTTTTGAAATAATCTTGTCCGTTAGAGGTGTGCGATACCGCTAGATTTGGTATCGATCCGATACCAAGTAAATACAGGGCCAGTATCGCCGATACCGATACCAATACCAATACTTTTTAATAATTAAGGTGGATGCGTCTTCAACCTAAATCTAAATGAATTTTCATGACTTTTAATTGTTTTTGTGATTTGCATTTTGGGTTATTAATCAGTACTACATAAGCTTTTGTTCAGAAACAACTTTTGGTTACTTCTGTTTTATTTAAATAAACAAAGTTACAAAATTATTACTTCACAAATATAAAAAAAAAATGTAAAAACAAATTCTCTTTTCAAGTAGCATGTTAATAAAAAAAATGTTTCTCCTCTTTAGTGCACTTCTTTTCAGGATTTTTTTTTTCTAAAACAAAGTCACAAAGTTTTACTTCACAATGTAAAACAAATTCTCCTTGTACAAAATTCCTGAAGCCGACATCTTCCACTATGGAAAGAGGCTGCAGGTCCTTCACAATCATTTCTGATAGGCGCCTTGTAATATCCACTGCTCTTGGAGAATCAGCTATTGATAAAATAATAAATAATAAAAATAATTAAGTCTGGTGCACATCTATGTGTAGTTTAAATATAGAAACTAGTATCACTTTCACAGCTAACACAAAAAGGGTAGATCGGCCTGAAAATACAGCCGTACAACGCTCCTCTTTCTCTCCGCCTCTGACTGACTGCTGTTAGAAATGCGCGGCTGAGCGGTGCGCGCGCCTGACTGCTGGTGGTAGCCATAGACAGTAAAAGAAAGTAGCGCTAGTGGTGAGTCACGTGACGGTACAACACAGGAGAGGGGGAGGAGAGCAGTGTCGAGCACGAGGAGCACTCTTGAGAGCTTGCTCTGCTCTGTGACAGTAGCAGCATTTTGACAAACACGGCCAGGTCGCAAAACGAGAGAAACTGAAACTTAAGTATCGATATTTTCCCGTTGGTATCGATCAATACCGATACCAACGTTGGTATCGATATTATCGATATTAGTATCGATCTGCCCACCTCTATTGTCCGTTATGTGTTCGTTCGTACGACGAAAGGCAGAATCCTGCAGCTCCAGAGATACATGTTATTCTGCCAGTCGCGCTTTCAAATAGTCTTGCACACTTAAACAGGTCACAAACACCTGCATTTAGCTCTTGTTGTGTTACAATGGGTTTATTGTGTGCATTTGTGGTAATATTTTATTTAAAAAAGCTCTTAAACAAGAATAAATTCGTTTGTTTTGAGCTGGACACTGTACGCGCTGATCGGATGCGGTGAATTCAGATAGGCAGCCACAAATATTTCATTTTCACACAAACAGTTCAAAAACATCTTAATTTAGCTCTTGGTGTGTTCTAATTGGTTGATTGTGTGATATCGCTGTAATAATTTATTTTTAAAAGCTTTAAAACAGGAATAAATTCGTTTTCTCTGAGCTCTTTACTCCAGACGCTCGTGGTCACAGCGGTGATTCATCTCTCCTATTTCTCACGTATCTCTGGCCAGAAATAATTTATCCATGAGCCCTGAACCGGTAATAATCAGATATGTTGGTTTAGCTTGTCAGTGTGAATTAAATCTAAGTATTTGTTTGTATTTTTAACCGATTTAAAAGTGAAAGTAAAAGTCCGGGAATTGAACCTGTAGGGGCGCTATTTCTCTCAGACAATGGAAGTCTGAAGCACATATACTCAAACAGAGGGACAGAGTGAGATGAGATGTCTGACAGTTTTTTAATTTTCTGTTATCCATACAGTGTTGTAAAGTCGTGAAACTATGCATATTTCCTCAGAATGACTTTTTCATCTGTATGAAAAAATTATTTGACGTGTTTGGAAGCTGCAATTTAAAAATACAATAATGATTCCCTTTGTAAGGTCATTTAAAAAAATCACCACGGCAAAACCATTCAAGCTATCCAAAATCCATTCACAATTTAAGTTCCTATCAGAAATACTGATGTGTGTTCAGAGTTTTGTGAAATTCTAAGTATGTTATTTGCCTCAAAATCACCTGAGAAGTATTCCAGTTTGACATGTTGCCACGCCAACAATTTTTTAGATATCAATATCCCCCTTGCAGATTTATATCGGCTGTGTTTTAACATTATTCTGATGAAGTTTGAAGCAAATCGAGTAATAATAAGATGCTGAATTCAAAGCATTTTGAAAATGACACACTTCCTGCTGCCACTTGGTGGCGCTATAACTTTGACTCCTAATAGTCACATATATGCGATCGACATCATACAAAGAATAATCTGATGAAGTTTGATTAAAATCAGGAAATGTATGTGGATGGTATTAGACACTTCCTGTTTCTCATTTCTCGCCATAATTTCAACACCTCGCCACGAGCAAACCGTTCGAAATATCAAAAATCCCCTGGCAATTTTTCATCCCCAATGTCTTGAGATCATGTTGACCGAAGTTGGTGGCATTCGGCAAAAAAACCTATGACAAGTATTTCAAATTCCAGAGCATGCGCTTTTTACATAACTCTAAATAGCTGACTTCCTGTTGGGCGGAGCCTATGACATGCAATACGAAAGTTGTTCGGCACGATGAGATCTGTATGTGTACTGAGTTTCATATGCATATGTGTGAGTATGTGTGAGCTATACATCAACATTTCTGACTGTGATCCAGGTGGCGCCGTAGAGCCCCTGTGCCACGCCCGGGTCCCAGCCTCTGCAGGCTCCTAAAGGCCACAGATTCCAAACTGTGCGCAAATTTTCAAGAGTTTTTGAGTATGTTAAGGACCCCAAAAGCCCCCACAACTTTGACGAAAAATATGAATACTAAACCCTAAATAACCAACTTCCTGTTGGGCGGAGCCTATGACATGCAGTACGAAAGTTGTTTGGTTTGATGAGATCTACATGTGTACCGAGTTTCGTGTGTCTACGTGCAAGTATGTATGATATATGGCCCTCAGTATTCCAGGGGGCGCTGTAGAGCCCCTGTGCCACGCCCATGTATCGGTCTCTGCCCAGCCCTAATGGCCGCAGGTTCCAAGGTGTGTGCCAATTTTCAAGAGTTTTCGAGCATGTTAAGGACCCCAAAAGCCCCCGTAACGTTGGAAAAAAATAATAATAATAATAAAATATAGCTGCAAGCAGCGATGGCGGG
Organism: Carassius gibelio; assembly: GCF_023724105.1. Lineage (NCBI taxonomy): Eukaryota > Metazoa > Chordata > Actinopteri > Cypriniformes > Cyprinidae > Carassius > Carassius gibelio. The sequence continues at coordinate 14,057,049 of NC_068400.1, read as the reverse complement.
CTCAAGCCACCAATGCCATCACCACCCCGGTGGCATCAGGTAAACTGTGCCCAGCGGGCACATGCATTCACAATTTCCCTCTGGCAGTGAGGTTTTAAAGGATAGAGGGGAGCGTAGAGGGGAGCGTGCATTTGCAGTGGCTGGGCCACGACTCTGGAATACCCTGCCTTTAGAGATCAGACTGGCCCCTTCCTTGTCTATTTTTAAATCTTTGCTAAAAACTTTTTTATTTTCCTTTGTGTACTGACTACTGTGTTATGCTACATTTTGAAATGGGTGGTTTTAAATTTTTTGTCTGGTCTATTTTTATGTATGTGTAATATTCTTGCTCTTATGTTAAAGCACTTTGGTCAGCCAGGAGGCTGTTGTAAATGCGCTATACAAATAAATTTAACTTGAACTTGAACTTGATATGGCAGTTAAAGGGTTAATCCGAATCATCTAGACTTTAAAATCACATTCACAGAACAATATATATATATATATATATATAACTTTAGTAACACTTTACAATAAGATTCCATTCATAAACATTATGTTAACATGAACAATATTTATATAGCATTCATTCATGTCAGTTAATATTCCAAACTTAAAAATGAAAACATTGTTTTATTGTGATTTTTTTCCAAGCACATTTTACCAATTCCAAACCATATCAATCTTAATAACTACCATTATTTTTTATTTAATCATTTATGAGTGCTATACAATAGTCCAGGAAAGCTGGAAGAGAAAAACAGGTCAAGAAGAACTGACAAAAAGAATTGCAAAATAATTAGGAAATAATGTGAAGATTAATTTTTAGTCAATTCTGCAAGACAGACTTTCAGGAAAGGAGGTGGAATAAAAATGAGCTCCTAAATCCTAATCCCGGATTCTGGAAGATATATTCCTCAAACCATCGAACAAGAGGAGGTGGTGCTGGTCCTTCACGAGTCACTCTAATCAGTTCATAAAGCCTATATATAAAGCCTTAATATATAGTATTTCACAATACTTCATGGTATTCTAATTAAATCATTTTTTGGAATCTTAAGTCTCTCAGAGCCTGACACCGAGTAATTCTGGAGACTCCAGGAAAGTGGCAGTTCTGTAAAATGTTGGCGCTGGAGACTAAATGCTCACTGATAGTTTCACACCTAATTCACTTAACACACACACAAACACACACACACAGTGACAGAGGGACAGAGTGACATCAGATGTATGTTTTTTAATTTTCTGTCATCCATATAATGTTGTATAGTCATGAAACTATGCATATTTCCTCAAAATGACTTGTCTTCTATGTGTACATTTTTTTGAAGTGTTTAGAAGCTGCACTTTTTTTTACTGGTTCCTTTTTTACTATTATTTCAAAAAATCACCACGACAAAACCATTCAAGCTATCCAAAATTCATTCACACCTGTTCTGTAAGATTAATTCTTTAAACAGTGGTAAAAGAGGATGTGGTGCTGAACCTTCAAGAGTCACTTAAAACGTATCTGTCCATAAAGCCTATTAAGAATTATTCTTAATATACAGTTCACAATACTTCAGCTTGTTATTCTAATTAAGTGAGGGTCATTTTATCAGTAAAATTCCTAAAATACATATTATTTTATTTGAAAGATTTCTATAAATTATTTAAATCATACTCGTTTCTCCAATAATTATTTAAAAGTAATCCTATAGCTCCCTCTGGTGGCCATTATAGGTACTAAGAATTGCAAGCTTGATTTATAAGTTATGATAGTTTTAATTTTATGCTGGCTCTTGAAAATGATAAAGCTATGAAACTTACTGTGCTTCCTTCAAATGAGGACTTCTACTTATATAAAAAATTATGAAGAGTTAGAATGAAAAATTTTAAAGATATAGTAAAATAACTATTGTATTTTTTATGTTACTTTAATAAATCTCTATGGCAACACATTTAAGCTATCCTAAACCCATTCACAATTTAACATCTCAGTATATTGGCATCATGTTGAAAAAGGAGTATGGAGTAGTATGAGGAGGAGTATGAATTCATTTACAGGCTGATTTTATCATAAATCCACAATAAAATTTCTGAGTTCTGTATCAATCTGTGTTGTTGTTGTTTGTTTATTTTTATCTTTTATTTTTCATAGGAAGATAACTGACCCTTTACTCTCCTTTTTAATAAATGTGCTTATAAACCAAGGACAAGCTATTTATAGCTGTATTTATAAACTGCTTACTACTGACTATTAATATTGGGACAAGGCTTTATAAAGCATGAACTGACTATTTACTAATGAGTGCAGTTATTATAAAGTGTTATCAATGAATTTGCTAATGTTAACAAATTAGACATTATTTTACAGTGTTATCAAATCCTTAAATGACTCATAAGCATTTGTGAAAGTTCTGCTTGCATTACAGCTTAGTATTGATCTGTGAGCTGAACAGATTTACTGTTACATCTATGAGATTATGTAAATTCAAATAAATATAATGTCACAGGATGTCATAGGTCAGTATCAAATGAGTTTGAAATTATTATTTGCAGCACAAATAAGTTTTTTTTAGGATTTTTAAAAATCCCTAAAACTGTCAGAAAAAGGTTAAGGCCTAAGCTATTTCTATGTGAGTGGCTAAATTTATTTTTGTTTTTATAATTGTAATACACAAACTATGAAATTATACAAAATGTATAAAAAGGTAAATAAATAAATACGCACACATTAAAAAAGCAGCCAAGTCGAATGAGTTTCCTTTTTTATATAGATTAAAATTGAAGACAGAAGCAAGTGGTAAATGTGGTCACTTTAATATTCAAATCCAGTAGATCCAGTTTATGTTCACGTGGCTGTTTTCGTTTATATTCGCCAAGCTATTATGTATTTTGAAATAATCTTGTCCGTGATGTGTTCGTTCGTACGACGAAAGGCAGAATCCTGCAGCTCGAGAGATATGTTATTCTGCCAGTCGCGCTTTCAAATAGTCTTGCACTCTTAAACTGGTCACAAACACCTGCATTTAGCTCTTGTAGTGTTACAATGGGTTTATTGTGTGCATTTGTGGTAATATTTTATTTAAAAAAGCTCTTAAACAAGAATAAATTCGTTTGTTTTGAGCTGGACACTGTACGCGCTGATCGGAGCGGTGATTTCAGATAGGCAGCCACAAATATTTCATTTTCACACAAACAGTTCAAAAACATCTGAATTTAGCTCTTGGTGTGTTCTAATTGGTTGATTGTGTGATATCGCTGTAATAATTTATTTTTAAAAGCTATAAAACAGGAATAAATTAGTTTTTTCTGAGCTCTTTACTCCAGACGCTCGTGATCACAGCGGTGATTCATCTCTCATATTTCTCACGTATCTCTGGCCAGAAATAATTTATCCATGAGCCCTGAACCGGTAATAATCAGATATGTTGGTTTAGCTTGTCAGTGTGAATTAAATCTAAGTATTTGTTTGTATTTTTAACCGATTTAAAAGTGAAAGTAAAAGTTCGGGAATTGAACCTGTAGGGGCGCTATTTCTCTCAGACAATGGAAGTCTGAAGCACATATACTCAAACAGAGGGACAAAGTGAGATGAGATGTCTGACAGTTTTTTAATTTTCTGTTATCCATACAGTGTTGTAAAGTCGTGAAACTATGCATATTTCCTCAGAATGACTTTTTCATCTGTATGAAAAAATTCTTTGACGTGTTTGGAAGCTGCAATTTAAAAATACAATAATGATTCCCTTTGTAAGGTCATTTAAAAAAATCACCACGGCAAAACCATTCAAGCTATCCAAAATCCATTCACAATTTAAGTTCCTATCAGAAATACTGATGTGTGTTCAGAGTTTTGTGAAATTCTAAGTATGTTATTTGCCTCAAAATCACCTGAGAAGTATTCCAGTTTGACATGTTGCCACGCCAACAATTTTTTAGATATCAATATCCCCCTTGCAGATTTATATCGGCTGTGTTTTAACATTATTCTGATGAAGTTTGAAGCAAATCGAGTAATAATAAGATGCTGAATTCAAATCATTTTGAAAATGACACACTTCCTTCTGCCAGTTGGTGGCGCTATAACTTTGACTCCTAATAGTCACATATATGCGATCGACATCATACAACGAATAATCTGATGAAGTTTGATTAAAATCAGGAAATGTATGTGGACGGTATTAGACACTTCCTGTTTCTCATTTCTCGCCATAATTTCAACGCCTCGCCACGAGCAAACCGTTCGAGATATCAAAAATCCCCTGGCAATTTTTCATCCCCAGTGTCTTGAGATCACGTTGACCGAGTTTGGCGGCAATCGAGAAAAAAACCTATGACAAGTATTTCAAATTCCAGAGCATGCGCTTTTTACATAACTCTAAATAGCTGACTTCCTGATGGGCGGAGCCTATGACATGCAATACGAAAGTTGTTCGGCACGATGAGATCTATATGTGTACTGAGTTTCATATGAATATGTGCAAGTATGTGTGAGCTATACATCAACATTTCTGACTGTGTTCCAGGGGGCGCCGTAGAGCCCCTGTGCCACGCCCGGGTCCCAGCCTCTGCAGGCTCCTAAAGGCCACAGATTCCAAAGTGTGCGCAAATTTTCAAGAGTTTTTGAGTATGTTAAGGACCCCAAAAGCCCCCACAACTTTGACGAAAAATTTGAATACTAAACCCTAAATAGCCAACTTCCTGTTGGGCGGAGCCTATGATATGCAATACAAAAGTTGTTTGGATTGATGAGATTTATATGTGTACCGAGTTTCATACGTCTACGAGCAAGAATGTATGATATATGGCCCTCCATATTCCAGGGGGCGCTGTAGAGCCCCTGTGCCACGCCCGTGTATCAGTCTCTGCCCGGCCCTAATGGCCGCAGGTTCCAATCTGTGTGCCAATTTTCAAGACTTTTTAAGCACGTTAAGGGCCCCAAAAGCCCCCGAGACGTTGGAAAAAAATAATAATAATAATAATAATAATAATAATAATAATAATAATAATAATAAAAAATAATCCTAAGGAAAACAATAGGCCTCTCGCCCTTTGGGCTTGAGCCCTAAAAAATATAGCTGCAAGCAGCGATGGCGGGCTCAAGCCGTCAGTGCAACACCACCCCGGTGGCATCGGGAAAACTGTGCCCAGCGGGCATAAGCATTTACAGTAACCCTCTGGCAATCAAATTTTAAGGGATATGGCAGTTAAAGGGTTAATCCGACCCGTCTAGACTTTGAAATCACATACACCGAACAATATATATAACTTTAGTAACACTTTATTTTAATATATATAAAAAATGTATAAGTTGTGCATCGTAGCTGACACCTAAATGAACACATTACAATTGGTTTATGACTGCAAGTCTTTTTCCTCAAATGCTATTGAGCTTCAAATTTGCTTTTGAGCCCATGTGAAAAAGTAGCATAATGTACATATGACTTACAGTTTGTTTTAATAAATATGAAACATTCAATTTAATGGTGCATTATAGCTGTCACCTAGATGAACAATTACAGTTGTTTTTATGACTGTAAGTCATTCTCTTCAAATGCTACTGACGTTAGAAAAGTGTATAACAATATCACATGTAACTTTAGAGACGGTCCCTAAATTTGAGACTCTCGAATGTCCAATGTCAAGCCAACTTTATGCCTGTTTTTGTTTTGTTTTTTACTTTATTTTTCTTTTCTCTGTGCCGGATTGCTGATGTCTTTTACCCTGGCATAGATGTCCATCCATCAATTACGAACATTCATCCGCAAATGTCCGAGCGGTCGCAAGCGCGGATGGGAGAATGGCGCATGTTTTATTTTTTTTGAGCTACTGGGATGGTGCCCCCTCTGGGAGTTGGTGCCCTACGAAGACTGCGTATTCTGCATATAGGGAGCGGCGGTACTATCTGGAAGATATATTCCTCAAACCGTTGTACAAGAGGAGGTGATGCTAGTACTTCAAGAATCTCTCAAAACCTATCTGTTCATAAAGCCTATATATAAAGTCTTAATATAGTATTCCACAATATGTTGTGCTATTCTAATATTATTGTGTTTTTTTATTGACATTGTTATTTGCTGTTATTTTTTGTTTTAATATTGTTACTGTTGTTACTTGTTGTACGGTGACCTTGAGTGGTTTGAAAGGCGCCTTAAATAAAATGCATTATTATTATTATTATTATTATTATTATTATTATTAACCTTTACACTTGATAAAAAATTTTTTATATAAACTTATGCAATTGTATATATATATATATATATATATATATATATATATATATATATATATATATATATATATAGTGTACAGTTTTCTTTTATTGCATCTTGAAATAAATGTTTCTGAGTTCTGTGTTTGTTTATTTTTATTTTTTTTATTTTTTTTTTTTTTTAGGAAGATTACAGCCTTTAATCTCCTCAAAATAAATGTGCATATAAACCATGAACAATTTAATTATAGCTGTATTTATAAAATGCTTACTAATGACTATTAATTTTGGGAGTAGGCTAGCAACAGTTGATGTTGAGGCCTAAGATATTTCTTAAGCTGTAATGATGAAAAAACAACAACAACACCAAATTGCTTTTTTTTTCTGCTGGTGATTAAAGAGATGATTAAGTCTCCCTCCCTCTCTCTCTCTCTCTCTCTCTCTCTCTCTGACACCAAGCCCATCCCCTCTCCCACACATTCACACAAACTCAGCACACACACTTAACACACACACACTTAACACACAAACACACACACACACACACACACACACACATTACCCAGAGGGACAGTGACATCAGATGTATGGTAGTTTTTTAATTTTCTAGTGTTGTATAGTGTTGTAATAGTGTTGTATAGTCATGAAACTATGCATATTTCCTCAGCATGACTTGTCTTCTATGTGTACATTTTGTTGAAGTGTTTAGAAGCTGCACTTAAAAAAATAAAAGACATTTACTGGTTCCTTTTTTACTGTTATTTCAAAAAATCACCACGACAAAACCATTCAAGGTATCCAAAATTCATTCGCACCTGTTCTGTAAGATAAATTCTTTAAACAGTGGTAAAAGAGGATGTGGTGCTGATCCTTCAAGAGTCACTCCAAACTTATCTGTCCATAAAGCCTATAAATAATTATTCTTAATACACAGTATTTCACAATACTTCAGCATATTATTCTAATTAAGTGAGGGTCATTTTATCAGTAAAATACATATTCTTTTTCTTTGAAAGATTTCTATAAATGATTTAAATCATACTTGTTTCTACAATAATTATTTAAAAGTAATCCTATAGCGCCATCTGGTGGCCATTATTGGTACTAAGAATTGCAAGCTTGATTTATATGTTATGATAGTTTTAATTTTATGCTGGCTCTTGAAAATGATAAAGCTATGAAACTTACTGTGCTTCTTTCAAATGATGAATTCTACGTATATAAAAAATTATGAAGAGTTGGAATGAAGAATGTTAAAGATATAGTAAAGTAACTATTGTATTTTTTTATGTTACTTTAATAAATCGGTATGGCCACACCATTTAAGGTATCCTAAACCCATTCGCAATTTAACATCTTCAGTATATTGGCATCATGTTGAAAAAGTTTGGTGTGAACTACTTATGTCTTCTCGGAGGAGTATGAATTCATTTTTACATGCTGATTTTATCATAAATCCACAATAACATTTCTGAGTTCTTTATCAATCTGTGTTGTTGTTTGTTTATTTTTTTTTTTTTTTTTTTTCATAGGAAGATAACTGACCCTTTACTCTCCTTTTTAATAAATGTGCTTATAAACCAAGAACAAGCTATTTATAGCTGTATTTATAAACTGCTTACTACTGACTATTAATATTGGGACAAGGCTTTATAAAGCATAAACTGACTATTTACTAATGAGTGCAGTTATTATAAAGTGTTACCAATGCATTTACTTATGTTAACAAATTAGACATTATTTTACAGTGTTATTAAATCCTTTAATGACTTATAAGCATTTGTGAAAGAAGCTTAGTCTTGATCTGTGAACTGAACAGTTTTACTGTTACATCCATGAGATTTTAAAAATGTAGATACATGTCATGTCACAGGATGGAATAGGTCAGTATCAAATGAGTTGAAATTATTATTTGCAGCACAAATAAGTATTTTTAGAATTTTGTTTTTAATTCCTGAAACTGTCAGAAAAGGATAAAGCCTAAGAGATTTCTTAAGCTGTAATGAAAACAGCAATGTTAGCAACAGCAACAAAAAATAACAATTTAAAATACATTTTTTTACTGGTGATTAAAGAGATGATTAAGTCTCTCTCTCTCTCTTTCTCTCTCTCATTGTGTCTGCCACTCAGCTCATGCCCATCCCCCACTCACACACACACACTCACACACACACATGCACTCAGTCAGCACACATACATTGCTCAAACAGAGGGACAGAGTGAGTTGAGATGTCTGACAGTTTTTTAATTTTCTTTTAATCATACAGTGTTGTAAAGTCATGAAACTATGCATATGTCCTCAGAATGATTTGATCTCTGTATGAAATTTTTTTTAAGTGTTTGGAAGCTGCAATTTAAAAATACAAGACAATTAATGATTCCCTTTTTACTGTCATTTCAAAAAATCACCACGACAAAACGGTTCAAGCTAACCAAAATCCGTTCGCAATTTAAGTTCCTCATTGTTTTTTCAACATGTAGACAAAGTTTGGTGAGTATAGTGAACATTTCCTCTGAGGAGAATGCATTAAATCAGAGCTCAATTTAAATATTCAAATCAAAATAGCCGACTTCCTGTTGGTTGTAGCTGATGACTGTGAATTAGAAAGTTGTCCGTCTTGATAAGAACAATTTATGTACCAAGTTTGGTGTCTGTAGCTAAAACTAAACCCCCCACTTTTGACAAAAGGTGGCGCTATAGCGTGCCTCCTTCACGCCCTTTTAAAAGCTTTTGCCATTTTCTAGCTATCACTAATACTGATATGTGTTTTGAGTTTCATGTAAATCTGAGGTTGTTGTCTGCCTCAAACTCATCATAACAGAACATTCAAGTTTGACACGTTGCCATGGCAACGCCATATTAGATATTAATATCCCCACAACAGATTTACATCGGCCGTGTTTTGTCATTATTCTGATGAAGTTTTAAGTAAATCGAGTAAAAATAAGATGCTGAATTCAAAACATTTTGAAAATAACTCACTTCCTGCTGCCAGTTGGTGGCGCTATAACGTTGACTCTTAATAGTCACATATATACGATCGGTATCATACAACGAACAAACCAATGAAGTTTGATCAAATTCAGGAAATGTATGTGGATGTTATTAGACATTTCCTGTTTCTCATTTCTCGCCATAATTTCCACGCCTCGCTACGGGCAAACCGTTCGAGATATCAAAAATCCTCTCGCAATTTTTCATCCCCAATGTCTTGAGATCATGTTCACCGAGTTTCGTGGCGAACGGGTTGAAAACCTCAGAGGAGTATTTCAAATTCCAGAGCATGCTTTTTTTAAACAGCCCTGAATAGCTGACTTCCTGTTGGGCGGAGCCTATGACATAAAGTGTGAAAGTTGTTCGGCTCAATGAGATCTATAAGTGTACCAAGTTTCATATAAATACATGCAAGCGTGTGTGAGCTATGGTTCAAGATTTCTGAAGGTGTTCCAGGGGGCGCTGTAGAGCCCCTGTGCCACGCCCGGGTCCCAGTCTCTGTGGCGTCCCGATGGCCGCAGATTCCAATGTGTGTGCCAATGTTCAAGAGTTTTTGAGCATGTTAAGGCCTCCAAAAACCCCCGGAAGGTTTAATAAAAAATAAAAAAAATAATAATAAGAAGAAGAATAATCCTTAGAAGAACAATAGGGCTCTTCGCCCCTTCGGGCTTGAGCCCTAAATATAGCTGCAAGCAGCGATGGCGGGCTCAAGCCACCAATGCCATCACCACCCCGGTGGCATCAGGTAAACTGTGTCCAGCGGGCACATGCATTCACAATATCCCTCTGGCAGTGAGGTTTTAAAGAATATGGCGGTTAAAGGGTTAATCCGAATCATCTAGACTTTAAAATCACATTCACAGGACAATATACATATATATTCCCCAAACATATATATATATATTTAGTAACACTTTACAATAAGATTTCATTTATAAACATTATGTTAACATGAACAATATTTATATAGCATTAATTTATGTCAGTTAATATTCCAAACTTAAACATTAAAACATTGTTTTATTGTGATTTTTTTCCAAGCACATTTTACCAATTCCAAACCATATCAATCTTAATAACTACCATTATTTTTTATTCAATCATTTATAAGTGCTATACAATAGTCCAGGAAAGCTGGAAGAGAAAATCTCCTTATATTCATGTGTGCAGAATCATTAGGCATGTTTTCTTTTACAGATGAAATGCGCTAAAAAAGAGTTTTAACTCAAAGTCGAAAATTATGAAATACCCATGAGAAATATCAAACACAAATGCAATACAGAAATGGATAAGTTAAGACTTGACCATTGTACAAAAATGCTGACTGGGTCATGAGGTCAGAAAAGAAGAAGAAAAAAAAAAACAGGTCAAGAAGAACTGACAAAAATAATTGCAAAATAATTAGGAATTAATGTGAAGATTAATTTTTAGTCAATTCTGCAAGACAGACTTTCAGGAAAGGAGGTGGAATAAAAATGAGCTCCTAAATCTTAATCCCGGATTCTGTAAGATATATTCCTCAAACCATCGGACAAGAGGAGGTGGTGCTGGTCCTTCACGAGTCACTCTAATCTGTTCATAAAGCATATATATAAAGTCTTAATATATAGTATTTCACAATACTTCATGGTATTCTAATTAAATCATTTTTTTGGAATCTTTGATTTCTCAGAACCTGACACATTGTAATTCTGAGACTCCAGGAAAGTGGCAGTTCTGTAAAATGTTGGCACTGGAGACTAAATGCTCCCTGATAGTTTCACACCTAATTCACTTAACACACACACACACACACACACACACACACACACACACACAAACACACACACACACACACACACACACACACACACATTACCCACAGTGACAGAGGGACAGAGTGACATCAGATGTATGATAGTTTTTTAATTTTCTATCATCCATATAGTGTTGTATAGTCATGAAACTATGCATATTTCCTCAGAATGACTTGTCTTCTATGTGTACATTTTTTTGAAGTGTTTAGAAGCTGCACTTAAAAAAATAAAAGACATTTACTGGTTACTTTTTTACTGTTATTTCAAAAAATCACCACGACAAAACCATTCAAGCTATTCAAAATTCATCTGCACCTGTACTGTAAGATACATTCTTTAAACTGGTAAAAGAGGATGTGGTGCTGATCCTTCAAGAGTCACTCAAAACTTATCTGTCCATAAAGCCTATAAAGAATTATTCTTAAAAAATACAGTTCACAATACTTCAGCTTGTTATTCTAATAAAGTGAGGGTCATTTTATCAGTAAAATATATAAAATTCATATTATTTTTCTTTGAAAGATTTCTATAAATTATTTTAATCATACTTGTTTCTACAATAATTATTTAAAAGTGATCCTATAGCTCCATCTGGTGGCCATTATTGGTACTAAGAATTGCAAGCTTGATTTATATGTTATGATAGTTTTAATTTTATGCTGGCTCTTGAAAATGATAAAGCTATGAAACTTACTGTGCTTCCTTCAAATGATGACTTCTAGGTATATAAAAAATTATGAAGAGTTGGAATTAAAAATTTTAAAGATATAGTAAAATAACTATGGTATTTTTTTATGTTACTTTAATAAATCTCTATGGCCACACCATTTAAGGTATCCTAAACCCATTCGCAATTTAACATCTTCAGTATATGGCTTCATGTTAAAAAAGTTTGGTGTGAACTACTTGTGTCTTCTTGGAGGAGAATGAATTCATTTACAGGCTGAGTTTATCATAAATCCACAATAACATTTCTGAGTTCTGTATCAATCAGTGTTGTTGTTTGTTTATTTTTATTTTTTTTATTTTTCATAGGAAGATAACTGACCCTTTACTCTCCTTTTTAATAAATGAGCTATTTATAGCTGTATTTATAAACTGCTTACTACTGACTATTAATATTGGGACAAGGCTTTATGAAGCATGAACTGCCTATTTACTAATGAGTGCAGTTATTATAAAGTGTTATCAATGCATTTGCTAATGTTAACAAATTAGACATTATTTTACAGTGTTATCAAATCCCTTAAATGATTTGTAAGTGTTTTGTAATGATTTTATTGACCTACAAGCTTTTGTGAAAGTTCTGCTTGCATTACAGCTTAGTCTTGATCTGTGAGCTGAACAGATTTACTGTTACATCCATGAGATTATGTAAATTCAAATAAATATCATGTCACAGGATGTCAGAGGTCAGTATCAAATTAGTTTGAAATTATTATTTGCAGCACAAATAAGGTTTTTTAGGATTTTTAAAAATCCCTAAAACTGTCAGAAAAGGATAAGGCCTAAGATTTCTATGTGAGTGGCTAAATTTGTTTGTTTTTATAACTATAATGCATAAACTATGAAACTATACAAAATGTATAAAAAAGTACAAGTTATTCTTTTCCAATGTTTTTTATTTATTTACAATTTTTTTTTTTTTTTTGGGATTTACATTTTTAAAAATTTGCCTATGGCAATCATTCTAAACAGCTTGAATAAAACCTGTGAATATTTATTATAGACCACTATAACTGTGTATAATCTAACAAACGAGTTTATTATGAAAATAAAAGCGTGTACACCAGATAAATTGGACGATAAAGAAATTGCTAACAATAGTATAATAGAGCATGTTTTAGGTTTTTAGGCGTTTAGATGCAGAAATGGAAAAATCAAATGTAAAATCAAATGTAATTGATTTAATTAAATATAGATTAAGTCTTGTTAGAGCAAAATAATAAATAAATACGTACACACATTAAAAAAGCAGCCAAGATGAATGAGTTTAATTTTTTATATAGATTAAAATTGAAGACAGAAGCAGCTGGTAGGCCTATATGCGGTCACTTAATATTAAAATCCAGTAGATCCACTTCAGATTTAATACTCAACAGTTTATGTTCACGTGGCTGTTTTCGTTTATATTCGCCAAGCTATTATGTATTTTGAAATAATCTTGTCCGTGATGTGTTCGTTCTTACGACGAAAGGCAGAATCCTGCAGCTCGAGAGATATATGTTATTCTGCCAGTCGCGCTTTCAAATAGTCTTGCACACATAAACGGGTCACAAACACCTGCATTTAGCTCGTGTTGTGTTATAATGGATGTATTATGTGCATTTATGGCAATAATTTATTTTAAAAAGCTCTTAAACAAGAATAAATTTGTTAGTTTTGAACTTGTGACACTGTGCGCGCTGATCGGAGGCAGTGATTTCAGATAGGCAGCCGCGAATATTTCATTTTCACACAAACAGTTCAAAAACATCTAAATTTAGCTCTTGGTGTGCTCTAATTGGTGAATTGTGTGATATCGCTGCAATACTTTATTTTAAATAGCTATAAAACAAGAAAAAAACACGTTTTTTTCTGAGCTCATCATTCCACACGCTCCTGCTCAGAGCGGTGATTCATCTCTCGTGTTTCTCACGTATCACTGACCACACATCAATTATTAATGAGCCCTGACCTGATAATAATCATATATGTTGGTTTAGCTTGTCAGTGTGAATTAAATCCAAGTATTTATTTGTATTTTAACCAATTTAAAAGTGAAACCAAAAGACAGTCTCCTCCCTTTTTTAGTCCGGTAACTGCACCTGTAGGGGCGCTATTTCTCTCAGACAATGGAAGTCTAACCACACACACTCAAACAGAGGGACAGAGTGATATGAGATGTCTGACAGTTTTTTAATTTTCTGTTATCTATACAGTGTTGTAAAGTCATGAAACTATGCATATTTACTCAGAATTACTTTTTTTCTGTATGAAAAAAGGTTTTGAAGTATTTGGAATTTAAAAATGCAGGAAAATTAATAATTCCATCTTTATTGTCATTTAAAAAAATCCCCACGACAAAACCATCCAAGCTATCCAAAACCCATTCACAATTTAAGTTCCTCAATGTTTTTTCAACATGTACACCAAGTTTGGTGTGTATAGTGTTACTCTCCTCTGAGCAGTATGCATTAATTCACAGCTAAATGTAAAAAACAATCCACATTCAAATCAAAATAGCCGACTTCCTGTTGGTCGTAGCTGATGACTGTGAATTAGAAAGTTGTCCGTCTTGATAAGAACAATTTTTGTACTGAGTTTGGTGTCTGTAGCTAAAACTAACCCCCCCACTTTTGACAAAAGGTGGCGCTATAGAGTGCCTCTTCCACGCCCTCTTATGAAATTTTGCCAGTGTCTAGCTGTCACTAATACTGATATGTGTTCTGAGTTTGATGAAATTCTAAGCATGTTATATGCCTCAAAATCACCTGAGAAGTATTCCAGTTTGACATGTTGCCACGGCAACAATATTTTTAGATATCAATATCCCCCCAGCAGATTTATATCGGCTGTGTTTTAACATTATTCTGATGAAGTTTGAAGCAAATCGAGTAAAAATAAGATGCTGAATTCAAAGCATTTTGAAAATGACACACTTCCTGCTGCCACTTGGTGGCGCTATAACTTTGACTCCTAATAGTCACATATATGCGATCGACATCATACAATGAATAATCTGATGAAGTTTGATTAAAATTAGGAAATGTATGTGGATGGTATTAGACACTTCCTGTTTCTCATTTCTCGCCATAATTTCAAAGCCTCGCCACGAGCAAACCGTTTGAGATATCAAAAATCCCCTGGCAATTTTTCATCCCCAACGTCTTGAGATCATGTTGACCGAGTTTGGCGGCAATCGAGTAAAAAACCTATGACAAGTATTTCAAATTCCAGAGCATGCGCTTTTTACATTACTCTAAATAGCTGACTTCCTGTTGGGCGGAGCCTATGATATTCAATACGAAAGTTGTTCGGCACAATAAGATCTATATGTGTACTGAGTTTCATATGAATATTGGCAAGTATGTGTGAGCTATACATCAACATTTCTGACTGTGATCCAGGGGGCGCCGTAGAGCCCCTGTGCCACGCCCGGGTCCCAGCTTCTGCAGGCTCCTAAAGGCCACAGATTCCAAAGTGTGTGCAAATTTTCAAGAGTTTTTGAGTATGTTAAGGACCCCAAAAGCCCCCACAACTTTGACGAAAAATATGACTACTAAACCCAAAATAGCCAACTTCCTGTTGGGCGGAGCCTATGACATGCAGTACGAAAGTTGTTTGGTTTGATGAGATCTACATGTGTACCGAGTTTCGTGTGTCTACGTGCAAGTATGTATGATATATGGCCCTCAGTATTCCAGGGGGCGCTGTAGAGCCCCTGTGCCACGCCCGTGTATCAGTCTCTGCCCGGCCCTAATGGCCGCAGGTTCCAATGTGTGTGCCAATTTTCAAGACTTTTTGAGCATGTTAAGGACCCCAAAAGCCCCCGAAACCTTGGAAAAAAATTAGAAGAATAAATAATAAATATAGCTGCAAGCAGCGATGTCGGGCTCAAGCCGTCAGTGCAACGCCACCCCGGTGGCATCGGGAAAACTGTGCCCACCGGGCATAAGCATTTACAGTAACCCTCTGACAATCAAGTTTAAAGGGATGCGGCAGTTAAAGGGTTAATCCGACCAATCTAGACTTTGAAATCACATACACAGAACAATATATATAACTTTAGTAACACTTTATTTTTATATTTATTTATAGATGTATTACTGCTTAAAAATGACTATTATTAAGGGAAAAGGCTTTATAATCATGAACTATTTACTAATGCTTAGCTAATGAGTGCAGTTATTATAAAGTGTTACCAATGCATTTACACAAATGCTATTGAGCTTCAAATTTGCATTTGAGCCCATGTGAAAAAGTAGCATAATTTACATATGACTTACAGTTTGTTGTAATAAATATCAAACATTAAATTTAATTGTGCATTATAGCTGTCACCTAGATGAACAATTACAGTTGTTTTTATGACTGTAAGTCATTCTCTTCAAATGCTACTGATGTTAGAAAAGTGTATAACAATATCACATGTAACTTTAGAGACCGGCCCTAAATTTGAGACTCTCGAATGTCCAATGTCAAGACAACTTTATGCCTGTTTTTTTTTTTTCTTTAGTTTTCTTTTCTCTGTGCCGGATTGCTGATGTCCTATACCCAGGCATAGATGTCCATCCATCAATTACGAACATTCAGCCGCAAACATGAGGTGTGAGCGGTCGCGAGCACAGATGGGAGAATGGCGCATGTTTTTTTTTTTTTTTTTTTTTTTGAGCAACTGGGATGGTGCCCCCTCTGGGAGTTGGTGCCCTACGAAGACTGCATACTCTGCATATAGGGAGCGGCAGTACTATCTGGAAGATATATTACTCAAACCATCGTAAAAGAGGAGGTGATGCTAATCCTTCAATAATCGCTCAAAAGCTATTCAAGTGTACAGTTACCTTTTATTGCATCTTGAAATAAATATTTCTGAATTCTGAATCAAACTGGGTTGTGTTTATTCATTTATTTTATAAGACAACCGAGACTTTAATCTATTTTGTAATATATGTGCTTTTAAACCAAGAACAATTTATTTATAGATGTATTACTGCTTAATAATGACTATTATTAAGGCAAAAGGCTTTATAATCATGAACTATTTACTAATGCTTAGCTAATGAGTGCAGTTATTATAAAGTGTTACCAATGCATTTACTAATGTTAACAAATTAGACATTATTTTACAGTGTTATCAAATCCTTAAATAATTTATTAGTGTTTTGTAATGATTTTAATGACCTATAAGCATTTGTGAAATAGTTTTGCTTGCATTGCAGCTTTATCTGTCAGTTGAATAGTTTTACTGTTACATCCATGAGATTAATAAATGTCATGTCACGTCACAGGTTGTCATAGGTCAGTATCAAATGAGTTTGAAATTATTATTTGCAGCACAAATAAGGATTCTTAGGATGTTTTTAAATCCCTAAAACTGTCAGAAAAGGATAAGGCCTAAGAGATTTCTTAACCCGTAATGAAAGGAAAAAACACCACCATTAGCAACAACAAAAACAATAAACATTGAAAATACTGATTTTTTTCCCCCCTGATGATTAAAGAGATGATTAGGTATCTCTCTCTCTCTCTGTCTCTCTCTCTGCCAGATAGCACCTCCCCTTCCTACAATCCACACACACTGTCAGTCACCAAAAATGCAGTCAGTCACCAACCCCCTCACACTCCCCCTCCCTCTTCCCCTCCCTTCCCTCACACAGACAGTGGCCAGAGTGAGATCATGTCAGTTAAGAAGTCTGACAGTTTTTAAATCTTCTGTTGTCCATACAGTGTTGTAAAGTCGTGAAACTATGCATATTTCCTCAGAATAACTTTTTTTCTGTATGAAAAAATGCTTTGAAATGTTTGGAAGCTGCAATTTAAAAATACAAGCCAATTAATGATTCCCTTTTTAGTTCTGTGTTTGTTTATTTTTATTTTTTTATTTATTTTTTATTTTGGAAGATAACAGCCTTTAATCTCCTCAAAATAAATGTGCATATAAACTATGAACAATTTAATTATAGCTGTATTTATAAAATGCTTACTAAAATATTAATTTTCGGAGAAGGATATATAAAGCATGAACTGGCTATTTACTAATGCTTAGCTAGGAGTGCAGCTATTATGAAGTGTTACCAATGCATTTACTAATGTTAACAATTGAGACATTATTTTAAAGTGTTACCAAATCCTTAAATAATTTAAAAGTGTTTTGTTATGATTTCATTAACCTTTAAGCATTTGTGAAATAGTTCTGCTTGCATCACAGCTTAGTCTTCATCTGTGAGCTGAACAGTTTTACTGTTACATCGTTGAGATTATGTAAATTCAAATAAATGTCATGTCACAGGGTGTCAGAGGTCAGTATCAAATGAGTTTGAAATTATTATTTGCAGCTAAAATAAGTATTTTTAGACTTTTTTTAATCCCTGAAACTGTCAGAAAAGGATAAGGCCTAAGATATTTCTTAAGCTGTAATGAAAACAGCACAATTAGCAACAACAACAAAAAAAATAACAATTTAAAATAATATTTTTTTTCTGGTGATTAAAGAGATGTTTAAGTCCCTCTCTCTCTCCCTGTCTTGTCTGCCACTCACCTCACACCTCACACCTCTCCCCCACTCACACTCACACACACACACACACACACACACACACACACACACACACACACACACACACAGTCAGCACACATACATTACTCACACAGAGTGACAGAGTGAGATCAGATGTCTGACAGTTTTTTAATTTTCTGTTAATCATACAGTGCTGTAAAGTCATGAAACTATGCATATTTCCTCAGAATCACTGGTTTTCTAAATGAAAAATGTATTTTAAAGGTTTGGAAACTGCAATTTAAAAATACAAGACGATTAATGTTTCACTTTTTACTGTTATTTCAAAAAATCACCACGACAAAACCGTTCAAGCTATCCAAAATTCATTCGCAATTTAAGTTCCTTAATGTTTTTTCTTAATGTAGACAAGGTTTGGTGTGTATAGTGTACTTCCCCTGGGAGGAGTATGCATTAATTCACAAAAGAAAATTCCCAAAAATCCATATTCAAGTCAAAATAGCCAACTTCCTGTTGGTCGTAGCTTATGACTGCGAATTAGAAAGTTGTCCGTCTTGATAAGAACAATTTATGTACCAAGTTTGGTGTCTGTAGCTAAAACTAACCCCCCCACTTTTGACAAAAGGTGGCGCTATAGAGTGCCTCTTCCACGCACTTTTAAAAGCTTTTGCCATGGTCTAGCTATCTTTAATACTGATATCTGTTTCGAGTTTCATGTAAATCTGAGCTAGTTATCTGCCTAAAAATCACCAGAACAGAACATTCAAGTTTGACACGTTGCCATGGCAACACTATATTAGATATAAATATCCCCACGACAGATTTTCTTCGGCCGTGTTTTGTCATTATTCTGATGAAGTTTGAAGCAAATCAAGTAAAAATAAGATGCTGAATTCAAAGCGTTCTGAAAATGATTCACTTCCTGCTGCCAGTTGGTGGCGCTATAACTTTGACTCCTAATAGTCACATATATACGATCGGTATCATACAACGAACAAACCAATTAAGTTTGATCAAAATCAGGAAATGTATGTGGATGTTATTATACATTTCCTGTTTCTCATTTCTCGCCATAATTTCAACGCCTCGCCACGGGCAAACCGTTCGAGATATCAAAAATCTCTTCGCAATTTAGCATCCCCAATGTCTTGAGATCGTGTTCACCGAGTTTTGTGGTGAACGGGTGGAGTTCCTCAGAGGAGTATATCAAATTCCAGAGGATGTGTTTTTCATAAAACCCTAAATAGCCAACTTCCTGTTGGGCGGAGCTTATGACATGCAGTGTGAAAGTTGTTTGGTTTGATGAGTTATATATATGTACCAAGTTTCATATCTATGCGTGCAAGTATGCATGATATATGGCCCTCGGTACTACAGGGGGCGCTGTAGAGCCCCTGTGCCACGCCCATGTATCAGACTCTGCCCGGCCCTAATGGCCGCAGGTTCCAAGGTGTGTGCCAATTTTCAAGAGTTTTTGAGCATGTTAAGGACCCCAAAAGCCCCCAAAACCTTAGAAAAAAATTAGAAGAATAAAGAAAAAAAAAAAAAATAATAATCCTAAGGAAAACAATAGGGCTCTCGCCCTCCAGGCTTGAGCCCTAATTAAAGCTGCAAGCAGCGATGAACGGGCCCTCGCACCCGGGCTCACCGCCATCGTGTGGCTTTAGTAAAAAGGTGAACGTTGAGAAATATGCATTTAATGTCCTAAATATAAGTGGAATATATCAAAGTATATCCCATATATGTGCCAATCTTACCGTTGCCAGCAGGTGGCGCTATCATTATAATGGAATATTGGCCTTCAGATGTGTTAAGGCCAGGACTCTTATCAAACATGTGAAGTTAGGGGAAGATTGAACATTTTATGCTTGAGTTACAACAACTTCTCTTGCTGTGGCAAGACATCAAAATTTGTCATGGCGCCATGGAAACGCCCTTTAACAAAAACTCAAGATCTCCAAAAGTTAACATTGCACAGGCCTTTAGATTAGACTGACCACAAAATATATGTTAATCTAAAAAAAATTATAGGAGTAGTTTGTCGCAGCGTAAAACATGTCACTTCCTGTTGCCAATAGGTGGTGCTATGACTATAACTGAATGTGGGAATGTAGATCTGTTAAGGGCAGAAGTCTTATCTAACATGTGAAGTTTGGGGCAGATTGGACATTGTATGTCTGAGTTACAGCAACTTCCTTTTTCATGGCGAAACATCGAAATTTGTCAGGCCGCCATGGACACGCCCTTTAACGAAATCTAAAGATCTTCGCAATTTAACATCGCAAAGGGCTTAAGATTACACTGACCAGGTTTGGTGTTGATCTGAATAAATCTCTAGGAGGAGTTCGTTAAAGTACAACCCCTGAAAATGGCAAAAACAACGCCAATTTTGCAGAGAAAATTCTAAATATCCGACTTCCTGTTGGGATTCGGATTTCGTACCAAGAGACTTTTTTGTAGGTATTGGAGTGTTACATGTGTGTACCAATTTTTGTACATGTACGTGAAACATAGCTCGAGGCGCACTCCGTCGAATGTGTATAGGTGGCGCTATAGAGCCATTCTGCCACACCCGTGTGGAATATTGGCCTGCAGATCTGTTCAGGCCAGGACTCTTATCACACATGTGAAGTTTGGGGAAGATCGGACATTTTATACCTGAGTTATAACATCTTTTATTCCCATGGCGAGACATCGAACTTCGTGGCGGCGCCATGGACACGCCTTTTAACGAAAACTCAAGATCTTCACAACTTAACATCGCACAGGCCTTTAGATTAGACTGACCACAAAAAATACATTGATGTCATAAAATTTCTAGGAGTAGTTCATCGCAGTGTAAAATATGTCACTTCCTGTTGCCAATAGGTGGCGCTATGACTATAACTGAATATTGGCATGTCAATCTGTTCAGGTCAGGAGTCTCATCAAACATGTGAAGTTTGGGGCAGATTGGTCATTGTATGTCTGAGTTATAGCAACTTCCTGTTTCATGGCGAATCATCAAAATTCGCCAGGCCGCCACGGACATGCCCATTAACGAAAACTCAAAAGCTTCGCAATTTAACATCGCAAAGGCCTTCAGATTAGGCATACCAAATTTGGTGTTGATCTGAAATAATCTCTAGGAGGAGTTCGTTAGAATACAACGCATGGAAATGACAAAAATGACACAAAATTTGCTCATAATATTAGAAATAACCGACTTCCTGTTGGATTTCGGATTTTGCTCCAAGAGACTTTTTTGTAGGTATTGGAGAGTTACATGTGTATTCCGATTTTCATACATGTACATGAAACGTAGCTCGAGGCGCACACCGTTGAACATGTATAGGTGGCGCTGTTGAGCCATTTTGCCACACCCACTTCTGAAACCCATATCAGACGTAAATTTTCGCCAGTTCTGAGGTGTGTGCAAAGTTTCATGACTTTTCGAGCATGTTTAGGCCCTCAAAAATGCGATTCATTTTGGAGAAGAAGAATAATAATAAATATAGCTGCAAGCAGCGATGGCGGGCTCAAGCCGTCAGTGCAACGCCACCCCGGTGGCATCGGGAAAACTGTGCCCAGCGGGCATAAGCATTTACAGTAACCCTCTGGCAATCATATTTTAAGGGATATGGCAGTTAAAGGGTTAATCCGACCCGTCTAGACTTCGAAATCACATACACAGAACAATATATATAACTTTAGTAACACTTTATTTTAATATATATAAAAAATTTATAAGTTGTGCATCGTAGCTGACACCTAAATGAACACATTACAATTGGTTTATGACTGCAAGTCTTTCTCCTCAAATGCTATTGAGCTTCAAATTTGCTTTTGAGCCCATGTGAAAAAGTAGCATAATTTACATATGACTTACAGTTTGTTTTAATAAATATCAAACATTCAATTTAATGGTGCATTATAGCTGTCACCTAGATGAACAATTACAGTTGTTTTTATGACTGTAAGTCATTCTCTTCAAATGCTACTGACGTTAGAAAAGTGTATAACAATATCACATGTAACTTTAGAGACGGTCCCTAAATTTGAGACTCTCGAATGTCCAATGTCAAGCCAACTTTATGCCTGTTTTTGTTTTGTTTTTTACTTTATTTTTCTTTTCTCTGTGCTGGATTGCTGATGTCTTTTACCCGGGCATAGATGTCCATCCATCAATTACGAACATTCATCCGCAAATGTCCGAGCGGTCGCGAGCGCGGATGGGAGAATGGCGCATGTTTTATTTTTTTTGAGCTACTGGGATGGTGCCCCCTCTGGGAGTTGGTGCCCTACGAAGACTGCGTATTCTGCATATAGGGAGCGGCGGTACTATCTGGAAGATATATTCCTCAAACCGTCGTACAAGAGGAGGTGATGCTAGTACTTCAAACATCTCTCAAAACCTATCTGTTCATAAAGCCTATATATAAAGTCTTAATATAGTATTCCACAATATGTTGTGCTATTCTAATATTATTGTGGTTTTTTATTGACATTGTTATTTGCTGTTATTTTTTGTTTTAATATTGTTACTGTTGTTACTTGTTGTACGGTGACCTTGAGTGGTTTGAAAGGCGCCTTAAATAAAATGCATTATTATTATTATTATTATTATTATTATTATTATTATTATTATTAGCTGTACACTTGATAAAAAAAATTAAATATAAACTTATGCAATTGTACATATATGTATATATAGTGTACAGTTTTCTTTTATTGCATCTTGAAATAAATGTTTCTGAGTTCTGTGTTTGTTTATTTTTTTTATTTTTATTTTTTTATTTTTTTAGGAAGATTACAGCCTTTAATCTCCTCAAAATAAATGTGCATATAAACCATGAACAATTTAATTATAGCTGTATTTATAAAATGCTTACTAATGACTATTAATTTTGGGAGAAGGCTATATAAAGCAGCAACAGTTGATGTTGAGGCCTAAGATATTTCTTAAGCTGTAATGATGAAAAAACAACAACAACACAAAATTGCTTTTTTTTCTGCTGGTGATTAAAGAGATGATTAAGTCTCCCTCCCTCTCTCTCTCTCTCTCTCTCTCTCTCTCTCTCTGACACCAAGCCCATCCCCTCTCCCACACATTCACACAAACTCAGCACACACTTAACACACACACACTTAACACACAAACACACACACACACACACACACACACATTACCCACAGTGACAGAGGGACAGAGTGACATCAGATGTATGGTAGTTTTTTAATTTTCTATCATCCATATAGTGTTGTATAGTCATGAAACTATGCATATTTCCTCAGCATGACTTCTATGTGTACATTTTGTTGAAGTGTTTAGAAGCTGCACTTAAAAAAATAAAAGACATTTACTGGTTCCTTTTTTACTGTTATTTCAAAAAATCACCATGACAAAACCATTCAAGCTATCCAAAATTTATTCGCACCTGTTCTGTAAGATAAATTCTTTAAACAGTGGTAAAAGAGGATGTGGTGCTGATCCTTCAAGAGTCACTCCAAACTTATCTGTCCATAAAGCCTATAAAGAATTATTCTTAATACACAGTATTTCACAATACTTCAGCATATTATTCTAATTAAGTGAGGGTCATTTTATCAGTAAAATACATATTATTTTTCTTTGAAAGATTTCTATAAATGATTTAAATCATACTTGTTTCTACAATAATTATTTAAAAGTAATCATATAGCGCCATCTGGTGGCCATTATTGGTACTAAGAATTGCAAGCTTGATTTATATGTTATGATAGTTTTAATTTTAAGCTGGCTCTTGAAAATGATAAAGCTATGAAACTTACTGTGCTTCTTTCAAATGATGACTTCTACGTATATAAAAAATTATGAAGAGTTGGAATAAAGAATGTTAAAGATATAGTAAAATAACTATTGTATTTTTTTATGTTACTTTAATAAATCGGTATGGCCACACCATTTAAGGTATCCTAAACCCATTCGCAATTTAACATCTTCAGTATATTGGCATCATGTTGAAAAAGTTTGGTGTGAACTACTTGTGTCTTCTTGGAGGAGTATGATTCATTTACAGGCTGATTTGATCATAAATCCACAATAAAATTTCTGAGTTCTGTATCAATCTGTGTTGTTGTTTGTTTATTTTCATTTTTTTTTTTCATAGGAAGATAACTTACCCTTTACTCTCCTTTTTAATAAATGTGCTTATAAACCAAGATCAAGCTATTTATAGCTGTATTTATAAGCTGCTTATTAATGACTATTTAAGTTGGGACAAGACTTTATAAAGCATGAACTGACTATTTACTAATGAGTGCAGTTATTATAAAGTGTTACCAATGCATTTACTAATGTTAACAAATTAGACATTATTTTACAGTGTTATAAAATCCTTTAATGACTTATAAGCATTTGTGAAAGTTCTGCTTGCATTACAGCTTAGTCTTCATCTGTGAGCTGAACAGTTTTACTGTTACATCCATGAGATTATGTAAATTAAGATAAATGTCATGTCACAGGATGGAATAGGTCAGTATCAAATGAGATTGAAATTATTATTTGCAGCACAAATAAGTATTTTTAGAATTTTGTTTTTAATTCCTGAAACTGTCAGAAAAGGATAAGGCCTAAGAGATTTCTTAAGCTGTAATGAAAACAGCAATGTTAGCAAAAGCAACAAAAAATAACAATTTAAATTACATTTTTTTTCTGGTGATTAAAGAGATGATTAAGTCTCTTTCTCTCTCTCATTGTGTCTGCCATTTAGCTCATGCCCATCCCCCACTCACAGACACACACACACACACACACACACACACACTCTCAGTCAGCACACATACATTCCTCAAACAGAGGGACAGAGTGAGTTGAGATGTCTGACAGTTTTTTAATTTTCTTTTAATCATACAGTGTTGTAAAGTCATGAAACTATGCATATGTCCTCAGAATGATTTGATCTCTGTATGAATTTTTTTTTTTAAGTGTTTGGAAGCTGCAATTTAAAAATACAAGACAATTAATGATTCCCTTTTTACTGTCATTTCAAAAAATCACCACGACAAAACCGTTCAAGCTAACCAAAATCCGCTCGCAATTTAAGTTCCTCAATGTTTTTTCAACATGTAGACAAAGTTTGGTGAGTATAGTGAACATTTCCTGTGAGGAGTATGCATTAAATCAGAGCTCAATTTAAATATTCAAATCAAAATAGCCGACTTCCTGTTGGTCGTAGCTGATGACTGTGAATTAGAAAGTTGTCCGTCTTGAAAAGAACAATTTATGTACCAAGTTTGGTGTCTGTAGCTAAAACTAACCCCCCCACTTTTGACAAAAGGTGGCGCTATAGAGTGCCTCCTTCACGCCCTTTTAAAAGCTTTTGCCATTGTCTAGCTATCACTAATACTGATATGTGTTTTGAGTTTCATGTAAATCTGAGCTTGTTGTCTGCCTCAAACTCACCATAACAGAACATTCAAGTTTGACACGTTGCCATGGCAACACTATATCAGATATCAATATCCCCACAACAGATTTACATCGGCCGTGTTTTGTCATTATTCTGATGAAGTTTTAAGTAAATAGAGTAAAAATAAGATGCTGAATTCAAAGCATTTGGAAAATGACACACTTCCTGCTGCCAGTTGGTGGCGCTATAATGTTGACTCTTAATAGTCACATATATACGATCAGTATCATACAACGAACAAACCAATGAAGTTTGATCAAATTCAGGAAATGTATGTGGATGTTATTAGACATTTCCTGTTTCTCATTTCTCGCCATAATTTCAACGCCTCGCCACGAGCAAACCGTTCGAGATATCAAAAATCCCCTCGCAATTTTTCATCCCCAATGTCTTGAGATCATGTTGACCGAGTTTCGTGGCGAACGGGTTGAAAACCTCAGAGGAGTATTTCAAATTCCAGAGCATGCTTTTTTTAAACAGCCCTGAATAGCTGACTTCCTGTTGGGCTGAGCCTATGACATAGAGCATGAAAGTTGTTCAGCTCAATGAGATCTATAAGTGTAGTGAGTTTCATATAAATACATGCAAGCATGTGTGAGCTATGGTTCAAGATTTCTGACGGTGTTCCAGGGGGCGCTGTAGAGCCCCTGTGCCACGCCCGGGTCCCAGTCTCTGTGGCGTCCTGATGGCCGCAGATTCCAATGAGTGTGCCAATTTTCAAGAGTTTTTGAGCATGTTAAGCCCCCCAAAAATGCCCGGAAGGTTTAAAAAAAAATAAAAAAAATAATAATAAATATAGCTGCAAGCAGCGATGTTGGGCTCAAGCCATCAGTGCAACGCCACCCCGGTGGCATCAGGAAAACTGTGCCCAGCGGGCATAAGCATTTACAGTAACCCTCTGACAATCAAGTTTTAAGGGATGCGGCAGTTAAAGGGTTAATCCGACCAATCTAGACTTTGAAATCACATACACAGAACAATATATATATAACTTTATTAACACTTTATTTTTATATTTATAAAAAATGTATAAGGTGTGCATTGTAGCTGACACCTATATGAACACATTACAATTGTTTTGTGACTGCAAGTCTTTCTTCTCAAATGCTATTGAGCTTCAAATTTGCATTTGAGCCCATGTGAAAAAGTAGCATAATTTACATATGACTTACAGTTTGTTTTAATAAATATCAAACATTCAAATTAATTGTGCATTATAGCTGTCACCTAGATGAACAATTACAGTTGTTTTTATGACTGTAAGTCATTCTCTTCAAATGCTACTGACGTTAGAAAAGTGTATAACAATATTACATGTAACTTTAGAGACGGCCCCTAAATTTGAGACTCTCGAATGTCCAATGCCAAGCCAACTTTATGCCTGTTTTTGTTTTGTTTTTTACTTTATTTTTCTTTTCTCTGTGCCGGATTGCTGATGTCTTTTACCCGGGCATAGATGTCCATCCATCAATTACGAACATTTATCCGCAAATGTCCGAGCGGTCGCGAGCGCGGATGGGAAAATGGCGCATGTTTTATTTTTTTTGAGCTACTGGGATGGTGCCCCCTCTGGGAGTTGGTGCCCTACGAAGACTGCGTATTCTGCATATAGGGAGCGGCGATACTATCTGGAAAATATATTCCTCAAACCGTCGTACAAGAGGAGGTGATGCTAGTACTTCAAGAATCTCTCAAAACCTATCTGTTCATAAAGCCTATATATAAAGTCTTAATATAGTATTCCACAATATGTTGTGCTATTCTAATATTATTGTGGTTTTTTACTGACATTGTTATTTGCTGTTATTTTTTGTTTTAATATTGTTACTGTTGTTACTTGTTGTACGGTGACCTTGAGTGGTTTAAAAGGCGCCTTAAATAAAATGCATTATTATTATTATTATTATTATTATTATTATTAGCTGTACACTTGATAAAAAAAATATATATATAAACTTATGCAATTGTATATATATATATATATATATATATATATATATATATATATATATATAGTGTACAGTTTTCTTTTATTGCATCTTGAAATAAATGTTTCTGAGTTCTGTGTTTGTTTATTTTTTTTATTTTTATTTTTTTTTTGGAAGATTACAGCCTTTAATCTCCTCAAAATAAATGGGCATATAAACCATGAACAATTTAATTATAGCTGTATTTATAAAATGCTTACTAATGACTATTAATTTTGGGAGTAGGCTAGCAACAGTTGATGTTGAGGCCTAAGATATTTCTTAAGCTGTAATGATGAAAAAACAACAACAACACAAAATTGCTTTTTTTTCTGCTGGTGTTTAAAGAGATGATTAAGTCTCCCTCCCTCTCTCTCTCTCTCTCTCTCTCTCTCTCTCTCTCTCTCTGACACCAAGCCCATCCCCTCTCCCACACATTCACACAAACTCAGCACACACACTTAACACACAAACACACACACACACACACACACACACACACACAGACACACACACACACACACACACACACACATTACCCAGAGGGACAGAGTGACATCAGATGTATGGTAGTTTTTTTAATTTTCTATCATCCATATAGTGTTGTATAGTCATGAAACTATGCATATTTCCTCAGCATGACTTGTCTTCTATGTGTACATTTTGTTGAAGTGTTTAGAAGCTGCACTTAAAAAAAATAAAAGACATTTACTGGTTCCTTTTTTACTGTTATTTCAAAAAATCACCATGACAAAACCATTCAAGCTATCCAAAATTAATTTGCACCTGTTCTGTAAGATAAATTCTTTAAACAGTGGTAAAAGAGGATGTGGTGCTGATCCTTCAAGAGTCACTCCAAACTTATCTGTCCATAAAGCCTATAAAGAATTATTCTTAATACACAGTATTTCACAATACTTCAGCATATTATTCTAATTAAGTGAGGGTCATTTTATCAGTAAAATACATATTATTTTTCTTTGAAAGATTAAAAAAAGGCCATTATTGGTACTAAGAATTGCAAGCTTGATTTATATGTTATGATAGTTTTAATTTTAAGCTGGCTCTTGAAAATGATAAAGCTATGAAACTTGCTGTGCTTCTTTCAAATGATGACTTCTACGTATATAAAAAATTATGAAGAGTTGGAATGAAGAATGTTAAAGATATAGTAAAATAACTATTGTATTTTTTTATGTTACTTTAATAAATCGGTATGGCCACACCATTTAAGGTATCCTAAACCCATTCGCAATTTAACATCTTCAGTATATTGGCATCATGTTGAAAAAGTTTGGTGTGAACTACTTGTGTCTTCTTGGAGGAGTATGATTCATTTACAGGCTGATTTGATCATAAATCCACAATAGAATTTCTGAGTTCTGTATCAATCTGTGTTGTTGTTTGTTTATTTTCATTTTTTTATTTTTCATAGGAAGATAACTGACCCTTTACTCTCCTTTTTAATAAATGTGCTTATAAACCAAGATCAAGCTATTTATAGCTGTATTTATAAGCTGCTTATTAATGACTATTTAAGTTGGGACAAAACTTTATAAAGCATGAACTGACTATTTACTAAGGAGTGCAGTTATAATAAAGTGTTACCAATGCATTTACTAATGTTAACAAATTAGACATTATTTTACAGTGTTATAAAATCCTTTAATGACTTATAAGCATTTGTGAAAGTTCTGCTTGCATTACAGCTTAGTCTTCATCTGTGAGCTGAACAGTTTTACTGTTACATCCATGAGATTATGTAAATTAAGATAAATGTCAAGTCACAGGATGGAATAGGTCAGTATCAAATGAGATTGAAATTATTATTTGCAGCACAAATAAGTATTTTTAGAATTTTGTTTTTAATTCCTGAAACTGTCAGAAAAGGATAAGGCCTAAGAGATTTCTTAAGCTGTAATGAAAACAGCAATGTTAGCAAAAGCAACAAAAAATAACAATTTAAAATACATGTTTTTTTTTGGTGATTAAAGAGATGATTAAGTCTCTCTCTCTCTCTCTTTCTCTCTCTCTTTCTCTGTCTCATTGTGTCTGCCACTCAGCTCATGCCCATCCCCCACTCACAGACACACACACACAGACACACACACACACACACACACACACACACTCAGTCAGCACACATACATTCCTCAAACAGAGGGACAGAGTGAGTTGAGATGTCTGACAGTTTTTTAATTTTCTTTTAATCATACAGTGTTGTAAAGTCATGAAACTATGCATATGTCCTCAGAATGATTTGATCTCTGTATGATTTTTTTTTTTAAGTGTTTGGAAGCTGCAATTTAAAAATACAAGACAATTAATGATTCCCTTTTTACTGTCATTTCAAAAAATCACCACGGCAAAACCGTTCAAGCTAACCAAAATCCGTTCGCAATTTAAGTTCCTCAATGTTTTTTCAACATGTAGACAAAGTTTGGTGAGTATAGTGAACATTTCCTGTGAGGAGTATGCATTAAATCAGGGCTCAATTTAAATATTCAAATCAAAATAGCCGACTTCCTGTTGGTCGTAGCTGATGACTGTGAATTAGAAAGTTGTCCGTCTTGAAAAGAACAATTTATGTACCAAGTTTGGTGTCTGTAGCTAAAACTAACCCCCCCACTTTTGACAAAAGGTGGCGCTATAGAGTGCCTCCTTCACGCCCTTTTAAAAGCTTTTGCCATTGTCTAGCTATCACTAATACTGATATGTGTTTTGAGTTTCATGTAAATCTGAGCTTGTTGTCTGCCTCAAACTCACCATAACAGAACATTCAAGTTTGACATGTTGCCATGGCAACACTATATCAGATATCAATATCCCCACAACAGATTTACATCGGCCGTGTTTTGTCATTATTCTGATGAAGTTTTAAGTAAATAGAGTAAAAATAAGATGCTGAATTCAAAGCATTTGGAAAATGACACACTTCCTGCTGCCAGTTGGTGGCGCTATAATGTTGACTCTTAATAGTCACATATATACGATCAGTATCATACAACGAACAAACCAATGAAGTTTGATCAAATTCAGGAAATGTATGTGGATGTTATTAGACATTTCCTGTTTCTCATTTCTCGCCATAATTTCAACGCCTCGCCACGGGCAAACCGTTCGAGATATCAAAAATCCCCTCGCAATTTTCCATCCCCAATGTCTTGAGATCATGTTGACCGAGTATGGTGGCAATCAAGTAAAAGACCTATGACAAGTATATCAAATTCCAGAGCATGCTTTTTATAAACAGCCCTAAATAGCTGACTTCCTGTTGGGCAGAGCCTATGACATAGAGTGCGAAAGTTGTTCGGCTCAATGAGATCTATAAGTGTACTGAGTTTCATATAAATACATGAAAGTGTGTGTGAGCTATGGTTCAAGATTTCTGACTGTGTTCCAGGGGGCGCTGTAGAACCCCTGTGCCACGCCCGGGTCCCAGTCTCTGTGGCGTCCTGATGGCCGCAGATTCCAATGTGTGTGCCAATTTTCAAGAGTTTTTGAGCATGTTAAGGCCTCCAAAAACCCCCGGAAGGTTTAATAAAAAATAAAAAAAATAATAATAAGAAGAAGAATAATCCTTAGAAGAACAATAGGGCTCTTCGCCCCTTCGGGCTTGAGCCCTAAATATAGCTGCAAGCAGCGATGGCGGGCTCAAGCCGTCAGTGCAACGCCACCCCCGGTGGCATCGGGAAAACTGTGCCCAGCGGGCATAAGCATTTACAGTAACCCTCTGGCAATCAAATTTTAAGGGATATGGCAGTTAAAGGGTTAATCCGACCCGTCTAGACTTTGAAATCACATACACAGAACAATATATATAACTTTAGTAACACTTTATTTTAATATATATAAAAAATTTATAAGTTGTGCATCGTAGCTGACACCTAAATGAACACATTACAATTGGTTTATGACTGCAAGTCTTTCTCCTCAAATGCTATTGAGCTTCAAATTTGCTTTTGAGCCCATGTGAAAAAGTAGCATAATTTACATATGACTTACAGTTTGTTTTAATAAATATCAAACATTCAATTTAATGGTGCATTATAGCTGTCACCTAGATGAACAATTACAGTTGTTTTTATGACTGTAAGTCATTCTCTTCAAATGCTACTGACGTTAGAAAATTGTATAACAATATCACATGTAACTTAAGAGACGGTCCCTAAATTTGAGACTCTCGAATGTCCAATGTCAAGCCAACTTTATGCCTGTTTTTGTTTTGTTTTTTACTTTATTTTTCTTTTCTCTGTGACGGATTGCTGATGACTTTTATCCGGGCATAGATGTCCATCCATCAATTACGAACATTCATCCGCAAATGTCCGAGCGGTCGCGAGCGCGGATGGGAGAATGGCGCATGTTTTATTTTACTGGGATGGTGCCTCCTCTGGGAGTTGGTGCCCTACGAAGACTGCGTATTCTGCATATAGGGAGCGGCGGTACTATCTGGAAGATATATTCCTCAAACCGTCGTACAAGAGGAGGTGATGCTAGTACTTCAAGCATCTCTCAAAACCTATCTGTTCATAAAGCCTATATATAAAGTCTTAATATAGTATTCCACAATATGTTGTGCTATTCTAATATTATTGTGGTTTTTTATTGACATTGTTATTTGCTGTTATTTTTTGTTTTAATATTGTTACTGTTGTTACTTGTTGTACGGTGACCTTGAGTGGTTTGAAAGGCGCCTTAAATAAAATGCATTATTATTATTATTATTATTATTATTATTATTATTATTATTATTAGCTGTACACTTGATAAAAAAAATTAAATATAAACTTATGCAATTGTATATATATGTATATATAGTGTACAGTTTTCTTTTATTGCATCTTGAAATAAATGTTTCTGAGTTCTGTGTTTGTTTATTTTTATTTTTTTATTTTTTTTAGGAAGATTACAGCCTTTAATCTCCTCAAAATAAATGTGCATATAAACCATGAACAATTTAATTATAGCTGTATTTATAAAATGCTTACTAATGACTATTAATTTTGGGAGATGGCTATATAAAGCAGCAACAGTTGATGTTGAGGCCTAAGATATTTCTTAAGCTGTAATGATGAAAAAACAACAACAACACAAAATTGCTTTTTTTCTGCTGGTGATTAAAGAGATGATTAAGTCTCCCTCCCTCTCTCTCTCTCTCTCTCTCTCTGACACCAAGCCCATCCCCTCTCCCACACATTCACACAAACTCAGCACACACACTTAACACACACACACTTAACACACAAACACACACACACACACACACACACATTACCCACAGTGACAGAGGGACAGAGTGACATCAGATGTATGGTAGTTTTTAATTTTCTATCATCCATATAGTGTTGTATAGTCATGAAACTATGCATATTTCCTCAGCATGACTTCTATGTGTACATTTTGTTGAAGTGTTTAGAAGCTGCACTTAAAAAAATAAAAGACATTTACTGGTTCCTTTTTTACTGTTATTTCAAAAAATCACCATGACAAAACCATTCAAGCTATCCAAAATTCATTCGCACCTGTTCTGTAAGATAAATTCTTTAAACAGTGGTAAAAGAGGATGTGGTGCTGATCCTTCAAGAGTCACTCCAAACTTATCTGTCCATAAAGCCTATAAAGAATTATTCTTCTACGTATATAAAAAATTATTCTTCTACGTATATAAAAAATTATGAAGAGTTTGAAATAAAGAATGTTAAAGATATAGTAAAATAACTATTGTATTTTTTTATGTTACTTTAATAAATCAGTATGGCCACACCATTTAAGGTATCCTAAACCCATTCGCAATTTAACATCTTCAGTATATTGGCATCATGTTGAAAAAGTTTGGTGTGAACTACTTGTGTCTTCTTGGAGGAGTATGATTCATTTACAGGCTGATTTGATCATAAATCCACAATAACATTTCTGAGTTCTGTATCAATCTGTGTTGTTGTTTGTTTATTTTCATTTTTTTATTTTTCATAGGAAGATAACTGACCCTTTACTCTCCTTTTTAATAAATGTGCTTATAAACCAAGATCAAGCTATTTATAGCTGTATTTATAAGCTGCTTATTAATGACTATTTAAGTTGGGACAAGACTTTATAAAGCATGAACTGACTATTTACTAATGAGTGCAGTTATTATGAAAAGTGTTACCAATGCATTTACTAATGTTAACAAATTAGACATTATTTTACAGTGTTATAAAATCCTTTAATGACTTATAAACATTTGTGAAAGTTCTGCTTGCATTACAGCTTAGTCTTCATCTGTGAGCTGAACAGTTTTACTGTTACATCCATGAGATTATGTAAATTAAGATAAATGTCATGTCACAGGATGGAATAGGTCAGTATCAAATGAGATTGAAATTATTATTTGCAGCACAAATTAGTATTTTTAGAATTTTGTTTTTAATTCCTGAAACTGTCAGAAAAGGATAAGGCCTAAGAGATTTCTTAAGCTGTAATGAAAACAGCAATATTAGCAAAAGCAACAAAAAATAACAATTTAAAATACATTTTTTTTCTGGTGATTAAAGAGATGATTAAGTCTCTTTCTCTCTCTCATTGTGTCTGCCACTCAGCTCATGCCCATCCCCCACTCACAGACACACACACACACACACACTCTCAGTCAGCACACATACATTCCTCAAACAGAGGGACAGAGTGAGTTGGGATGTCTGACAGTTTTTTAATTTTCTTTTAATCATACAGTGTTGTAAAGTCATGAAACTATGCATATGTCCTCAGAATGATTTGATCTCTGTATGAAATTTTTTTTAAGTGTTTGGAAGCTGCAATTTAAAAATACAAGACAATTAATGATTCCCTTTTTACTGTCATTTCAAAAAATCACCACGACAAAACCGTTCAAGCTAACCAAAATCCGCTCGCAATTTAAGTTCCTCAATGTTTTTTCAACATGTAGACAAAGTTTGGTGAGTATAGTGAACATTTCCTGTGAGGAGTATGCATTAAATCAGAGCTCAATTTAAATATTCAAATCAAAATAGCCGACTTCCTGTTGGTTGTAGCTGATGACTGTGAATTAGAAAGTTGTCCGTCTTGAAAAGAACAATTTATGTACCAAGTTTGGTGTCTGTAGCTAAAACTAACCCCCCCACTTTTGACAAAAGGTGGCGCTATAGAGTGCCTCCTTCACGCCCTTTTAAAAGCTTTTGCCATTGTCTAGCTATCACTAATACTGATATGTGTTTTGAGTTTCATGTAAATCTGAGCTTGTTGTCTGCCTCAAACTCACCATAACAGAACATTCAAGTTTGACACGTTGCCATGGCAACACTATATCAGATATCAATATCCCCACAACAGATTTACATCGGCCGTGTTTTGTCATTATTCTGATGAAGTTTTAAGTAAATAGAGTAAAAATAAGATGCTGAATTCAAAGCATTTGGAAAATGACACACTTCCTGCTGCCAGTTGGTGGCGCTATAATGTTGACTCTTAATAGTCACATATATACGATCAGTATCATACAACGAACAAACCAATGAAGTTTGATTAAATTCAGGAAATGTATGTGGATGTTATTAGACATTTCCTGTTTCTCATTTCTCGCCATAATTTCAACGCCTCGCCATGAGCAAACCGTTCGAGATATCAAAAATCCCCTCGCAATTTTTCATCCCCAATGTCTTGAGATCATGTTCACCGAGTTTCGTGGCGAACGGGTTGAAAACCTCAGAGGAGTATTTCAAATTCCAGAGCATGCTTTTTTTAAACAGCCCTGAATAGCTGACTTCCTGTTGGGCGGAGCCTATGACATAGAGCGCGAAAGTTGTTCAGCTCAATGAGATCTATAAGTGTAGTGAGTTTCATATAAATACATGCAAGCGTGTGTGAGCTATGGTTCAAGATTTCTGACGGTGTTCCAGGGGGCGCTGTAGAGCCCCTGTGCCACGCCCGGGTCCCAGTCTCTGTGGCGTCCTGATGGCCGCAGATTCCAATGTGTGTGCCAATTTTCAAGAGTTTTTGAGCATGTTAAGGCCCCCAAAAATGCCCGGAAGGTTTAATAAAAAATAAAAATAATAATAAATATAGCTGCAAGCAGCGATGGCGGGCTCAAGCCACCAATGCCATCGCCACCCCCGGTGGCATCAGGTAAACTGTGCCCAGCGGGCACATGCATTCACAATATCCCTCTGGCAGTGAAGTTTTAAGGGATATGGCAGTTAAAGGGTTAATCCGAATCATGTAGACTTTAAAATCACATTCACAGAACTATATATATAACTTTAGTAACACTTTACAATAAGATTTCATTTATAAACATTATGTTAACATGAATAATATTTATATAGCATTCATTCATGTCAGTTAATATTCCAAACTTAAACATTAAAACATTGTTTTATTGTGATTTTTTTCCAAGCACATTTTACCAATTCCAAACCATATCAATCTTAATAACTACCATTATTTTTTATTTAATCATTTATGAGTGCTATACAATAGTCCAGGAAAGCTGGAAGAGAAAAACTCCTTATATTCATGTGTGCAGAATTATTAGGCATGTTTTCTTTTACAGATGAAATGCGCTAAAAAAGAGTTTTAACTCAAACTGTTTTAACTCAAAGTCGAAAATTATGAAATACCCATGAGAAATATCAAACACAAATGCAATACAGAAATGGATAAATTAAGACTTGACCATTGTACAAAAATGCTGACAGGGTCATGAGGTCAGAAAAGAAGAAGAAAAAAACAGGTCAAGAAGAACTGACAAAAAGAATTGCAAAATAATTAGGAATTAATGTGAAGATTAATTTTTAGTCAATTTTGCAAGACAGACTTTCAGGAAAGGAGGTGGAATAAAAATGAGCTCCTAAATCTTAATTCCGGATTCAGGAAAATATATTCCTCAAACCATCGGACAAGAGGAGGTGGTGCTGGTCCTTCACGAGTCACTCTAATCTGTTCATAAAGCCTATATATAAAGTCTTAATATATAGTATTTCACAATACTTCATGGTATTCTAATTAAATCATTTTTTGGAATCTTAGATCTCTCAGAACCTGACACATTGTAATTCTGAGACTCCAGGAAAGTGGCAGTTCTGTAAAATGTTGGCACTGGAGACTAAATGCTCCCTGATAGTTTCACACCTAATTCACTTAACACACACACACACACACACACACACACACACACACACACACACACACACACACACACACATACACACACACACACACACACACATTACCCACAGTGACAGAGGGACAGAGTGACATCAGATGTATGATAGTTTTTTTAATTTTCTATCATCCATATAGTGTTGTATAGTCATGAAACCATGCATATTTCCTCAGAATGACTTGTCTTCTATGTGTATATTTTTTGAAGTGTTTAGAAGCTGCACTTAAAAAAAATAAAAGACATTTACTGGTTACTTTTTCACTGTTATTTCAAAAAATCACCATGACAAAACCATTCAAGCTATTCAAAATTAATTCGCACCTGTTCTGTAAGATAAATTCTTTAAACAGTGGTAAAAGAGGATGTGGTGCTGATCCTTCAAGAGTCACTCAAAACGTATCTGTCCATAAAGCCTATAAAGAATTATTCTTAATATACAGTTCACAATACTTCAGCTTGTTATTCTAATTATGTGAGGGTTATTTTATCAGTAAAATACATAAAATACATATTATTTTTCTTTGAAAGATTTCTATAAATGATTTAAATCATACTTGTTTCTACAATAATTATTTAAAAGTAATCCTATAACACCATCTGGTGGCCATTATTGGTACTAAGAATTGCAAGCTTGATTTATATGTTATGATAGTTTTAATTTTATGCTGGCTCTTGAAAATGATAAAGCTATGAAACTTACTGTGCTTCCTTCAAATGATGACTTCTACGTATATAAAAAATTATGAAGAGTTGTAATTAAAAATTTTAAAGATATAGTAAAATAACTATTGTATTTTTTTATGTTACTTTAATAAATCGCTATGGCCACACCATTTAAGGTATCCTAAACCCATTCGCAATTTAACATCTTCAGTATATTGGCTTCATGTTAAAAAAAGTTTGGTGTGAACTACTTGTGTCTTCTTGGAGGAGAATGAATTCATTTACAGGCTGAGTTTATCATAAATCCACAATAACATTTCTGAGTTCTGTATCAATCTGTGTTGTTGTTTGTTTATTTTAATTTTTTTATTTTTCATAGGAAGATAACTGACCCTTTACTCTCCTTTTTAATAAATGTGCTTATAAAACCAAGAACAAGCTATTTATAGCTGTATTTATAAACTGCTTACTAATGACTATTAATATTGGGACAAGGCTTTATAAAGCATGAACTGACTATTT
Organism: Carassius gibelio; assembly: GCF_023724105.1. Taxonomy (NCBI): domain Eukaryota; kingdom Metazoa; phylum Chordata; class Actinopteri; order Cypriniformes; family Cyprinidae; genus Carassius; species Carassius gibelio. The sequence continues at coordinate 14,019,116 of NC_068400.1, read as the reverse complement.
ACTAATGAGTGCAGTTATTATAAAGTGTTATTAATGCATTTGCTAATCTTAAAAAAATAGACATTATTTTACAGTGTTATCAAATCCTTAAATGATTTGTAAGTGTTTTGTAATGATTTTATTGACCTACAAGCATTTGTGAAAGTTCTGCTTGCATTACAGCTTAGTCTTGATCTGTGAGCTGAACAGATTTACTGTTACATCCATGAGATTATGTAAATTCAAATAAATATCATGTCACAGGATGTCAGAGGTCAGTATCAAATGAGTTTGAAATTATTATTTGCAGCACAAATAAGGTTTTTTAGGATTTTTAAAAAAAACCTAAAACTGTCAGAAAAGGATAAGGCCTAAGATTTCTATGTGAGTGGCTAAATTTATTTGTTTTTATAACTATAATGCATAAACTATGAAATTATACAAAATGTATAAAAAAGTACAACAGTTATTGTTTTCCAATGTTTTTTATTTATTTAATTTATTTTTTGGGATTTACATAAAAACAAATTAGCCTACTGCAATCATTCTAAACAGCTTGAATAAAACCTGTTAATATTTATTATAGACCACTGTAACTGTGTATAATCTAAGAAACAAGTTTATTATGAAAATAAAAGTGTGTACACCAGATAAATTGGACGATAAAGAAATTGCTAACAATAGTATAATAGAGCATGTTTTAGGTTTTTAGGCGTTTAGATGCAGAAATGGACAAATCAAATGTAAAATAAAATGTAATTGATTTAATTAAATATAGATTAATTCTTGTTAGAGCAAAATAATAAATAAATACGTACACACATTAAAAAAGCCGCCAAGATGAATGAGTTTCCTTTTTTATATGTAGATTAAAATTGAAGACAGAAGCAGCTGGTATATGCGGTCACTTAATATTCAAATCCAGTAGATCCACTTCAGATTTAATACTCAACAGTTTATGTCTACGTGGCTGTTTTCGTTTATATTCGCCAAGCTATTATGTATTTTGAAATAATCTTGTCCGTGATGTGTTCGTTCTTACGACGAAAGGCAGAATCCTGCAGCTCGAGAGATATGTTATTCTGCCAGTCGCGCTTTCAAATAGTCTTGCACACTTAAACGGGTCACAAACACCTGCATTTAGCTCGTGTTGTGTTATAATGGGTGTATTGTGTGCATTTATGACAATATTTTATTTGAAAAAGCTCTTAAACAAGAATAAATTCGTTAGTTTTGAACTTGTGACACTGTGCGCGCTGATCGGAGGCAGTGATTTCAGATAGGCAGCCGCGAATATTTCATTTTCACACAAACAGTTCAAAAACATCTGAATTTAGCTCCTGGTGTGTTCTAATTGGTGAATTGTGTAATATCGCTTTAATATTTTAATTTTAAAAGCTATAAAACAAGAATAAACTCGTTTTTTTTCTGAGCTCATCATTCCACACGCTCTTGCTCAGAGCGTGATTCATCTCTCCTGTTTCTCACGTATCACTGACCACACATCAATTATTAATGAGCCCTGACCCGGTAATAATCATATATGTTGGTTTAGCTTGTCAGTGTGAATTAAATCTAAGTATTTATTTGTATTTTAACCGATTTAAAAATGAAACTAAAAGAGAGTCTCCTCCCTTTCAGTCGAATTTCCCTTTCAGGAATTGCACCTGTAGGGGCGCATTTTCTCTCAGACAATGTAAGTCTCAGCACATAATACTCAAACAGATGGACAGAGTGAGATGAGATGTCTGACAGTTTTTTAATTTTCTGTTATCCATACAGTGTTGTAAAGTCGTGAAACTATCCATATTTATTCAGAATGACTTTTTTCTGTATGAAAAAAGGTTTTGAAGTGTTTGGAATTTAAAAATGCAGGACAATTAATAATTTCATTTTTACTGTCATTTAAAAAAATCACCATGACAAAACCGTTCAAGCTATCCAAAATCCTTTGGCAATTTAAGTTGTTTAAAATGTTTTGGCATCATGTAGACAAAGTTTGGTGTGTATAGTGTTACTCTCCTCTGAGCAGTATGCATTAATTCACAGCTAAATGTAAAAAAAAGAGATTTCTTAACCTGTAATGAAAGGAAAAAAACGCCACCATTAGCAACAACAAAAACAATAACAATTTAAAATACAGATTTTTTTTCCTGATTATTAAAGGGATGATTAGGTCTCTCTCTCTCTCTCTCTCTCTCTCTCTCTCTGCCAGACAGCCCCTCCCTACAGTCCACATACACTGTCAATCACCAAAAATTCACAGTCACCAACCCCCTCACACTCCCCCTCCCTCTCCCCCTCCCTCTCCCCCTCCCTTTACTCACACAGACAGAGTGGCCAGAGTGAGATCATGTCAGTTGAGAAGTCTGACAGTTTTCACATTTTCTTTTATCCATACAGTGTTGTAAAGTCGTGAAACTATGCATATTTCCTCAGAATGATTTGATCTCTGTATGAACAAATGCTTTGAAGTGTTTGGAAGCTGCAATTTAAACATACAAGACAATTAATGTTTCCCTTTTTACTGTCATTTCAAAAAATCACCACGACAAAACAGTTCAAGCTAACCAAAATCTGTTCGCAATTTAAGTTCCTCAATGTTTTTTCTTCATGTAGAAAAAGTTTGGTGTGTATAGTGTACTTCCCCTGTGAGGAGCATTCATTAATTCACAAAATAATCTTCCCAAAAATCCATATTCAAATCAAAATAGTGGACTTCCTGTTGGTTGTAGCTTATGACTGTGAATTAGAAAGTTGTCCGTCTTGATAAGAACAATTTATGTACCAAGTTTGGTGTCTGTAGCTAAAACTAAATAAAATGCATTATTATTATTACTATTATTAGCTGTACACTTGATAAAAAATGTTCAATATAAACTTATGCAATTGTGTGTGTGTGTGTGTGTATATATATATATATATATATATATATATATATATATATATATATATATATATATAAAAATTCAAGTGTACAGTTTTCTTTTATTGCATCTTGAAATAAATATTTATGAGTTCTGTGTTTGTTTATTTTATTTATTTTATTTTTTATTTTACATTTTTTTAGGAAGATTACAGCCTTTAATCTCCTCAAAATAAATGTGCATATAAACCATGAACAATTAAATTATAGCTGTATTTATAAAATGCTTACTAAAATATTAATTTTGGGAGAAGGCTATATAAAGCATGAACTGACTATTTACTAATGCTTAGCTAAGAATTTCAGCTATTATGAAGTGTTACCAATGCATTTACTAATTATTTAAAATAGACATTATTTTAAAGTGTTACCAAATCCTTAAATAATTTAAAAGTGTTTTGTTATGATTTCATTAACCTATAAGCATTTGTGAAATAGTTCTGCTTGCATTACAGCTTAGTCTTCATCTGTGAGCTGAACAGTTTTACTGTTACATCCTTGAGATTATGTAAATTCAAATAAATGTCATGTCACAGGGTGTCAGAGGTCAGTATCAAATGAGTTTGAAATTATTATTTGCAGCACAAATAAGGTTTTTTAGGATTTTTTTTAATCCCTGAAACTGTCAGAAAAGGATAAGGCCTAAGATATTTCTTAAGCTGTAATGAAAACAGCACAATTAGCAACAACAACAAAAAAATAACAATTTAAAAAACAGTTTTTTTTTTCTGGTGATTAAAGAGATGTTTAAGTCTCTCTCTCTCTCTCTCTCTCTCTCTCTCTCTGTCTGTCTGCCACTCAGCTCACACCCCTCCCCCACTCACACTCACACACACACACAGTCAGCACTCATACATTCCTCAAACAGAGTGACAGAGTGAGATCAGATGTCTGACAGTTTTTTAATTTTCTTTTAATCATACAGCGCTGTAAAGTCATGAAACTATGCATATTTCCTCAGAATCACTGGTTTTCTAAATGAAAAATGTTTTTTAAAGGTTTGGAAGCTGCAATTTAAAAATAGAAGACGATTAATGTTTCACTTTTTACTGTCATTTCAAAAAATCACCACGACAAAACCGTTCAAGCTAACCAAAATCTGTTCGCAATTTAAGTTCCTCGATGTTTTTTCTTCATGTAGACAAAGTTTTGTGTGTATAGTGTACTTCCCCTGTGAGGAGTATTCATTAATTTTACAACTGTAAAATCTCAAAAATACACATTCAAATCAAAATAGCCGATTTCCTGTTGATCGTAGCTTATGACTGTGAATTAGAAAGTTGTCCGTCTTGATAAGAACAATTTATGTACCAAGTTTGGTGTCTGTAGCTAAAACTAACCCCCCCACTTTTGACAAAAGGTGGCGCTATAGAGTGCCTCTTCCACGCCCTTTTCAAAGCTTTTGCCATGGTTTAGCTATCTTTAATACTGATATCTGTTTCGAGTTTCATGTAAATCTGAGCTTGTTGTCTGCCTAAAAATCATCAGAACAGAACATTCAAGTTTGACACGTTGCCATGGCAACACTATATTAGATATCAATATCCCCACAACAGATTTTCTTCGGCCGTGTTTTGTCATTATTCTGATGAAGTTTGAAGCAAATCGAGTAAAAATAAGATGCTGAATTCAAAGAGTTTTGAAAATGATTCACTTCCTGCTGCCAGTTGGTGGCGCTATAACTTTGACTCCTAATAGTCACATATATACGATCGGTATCATACAACGAACAAACAAATTAAGTTTGATCAAATTCAGGAAATGTATGTGGTTGTTATTAGACATTTCCTGTTTCTCATTTCTCGCCATAATTTCAACGCCTCGCCACGGGCAAACCGTTCGAGATATCAAAAATCTCTTCGCAATTTAGCATCCCCAATGTCTTGAGATCGTGTTCACCGAGTTTTGTGGTGAACGGGTGGAGTTCCTCAGAGGAGTATATCAAATTCCAGAGCATGTGTTTTTCATAAAACCCTAAATAGCCAACTTCCTGTTGGGCGGAGCTTATGACATGCAGTGTGAAAGTTGTTTGGTTTGATGAGTTATATATATGTACCAAGTTTCATATGTATACGTGCAAGTATGCATGATATATGGCCCTCAGTACTACAGGGGGCGCTGTAGAGCCCCTGTGCCACGCCCGTGTATCAGACTCTGCCCGGCCCTAATGGCCGCAGGTTCCAAGGTGTGTGCCAATTTTCAAGAGTTTTTGAGTATGTTAAGGACCCCAAAAGCCCCCGAAACCTTGGAAAAAAATTAGAAGAATAAAGAAAAAAAAAAAAAAAAATAATCCTAAGGAAAACAATAGGGCTCTCGCCCTCCAGGCTTGAGCCCTAATAACAAGAATAATCCTTAGAAGAACAATAGGGCTCTTCGCCCCTTCGGGCTTGAGCCCTAAATATAGCTGCAAGCAGCGATGGCGGGCTCAAGCCAACAATGCCATCGCCACCCCGGTGGCATCAGGTAAACTGTGCCCAGCGGGCACATGCATTCACAATATCCCTCTGGCAGTGAGGTTTTAAAGGATATGGCGGTTAAAGGGTTAATCCGAATCATCTAGACTTTAAAATCACATTCACAGAACAATATATATATATATATATATATATATATATATATATATATATATATATATATATATATATATATATAGTAACACTTTACAATAAGATTTCATTTATAAACATTATGTTAACATGAACAATATTTATATAGCATTCATTCATGTCAGTTAATATTCCAAACTTAAACATTAAAACATTGTTTTATTGTGATTTTTTTTCCAAGCACATTTTACCAATTCCAAGCCATATCAATCTTAATAACTACCATTATTTTTTATTTAATCATTTATGAGTGCTATACAATATTCCAGGAAAGCTGGAAGAGAAAAACTCCTTATATTCATGTGCAGAATTATTAGGCATGTTTTCTTTTACAGATGAAATGCGCTAAAAAAGAGTTTTAACTCAAACTGTTTTAACTCAAAGTCGAAAATTATGAAATACCCATGAGAAATATCAAACACAAATGCAATACAGAAATAGATAAGTTAAGACGTGACCATTGTACAAAAATGCTGACTGGGTCATGAGGTCAGAAAAGAAGAAGAAAAAAAAACAGGTCAAGAAGAACTGAGAAAAATAATTGCAAAATAATTAGGAATTAATGTGAAGATTAATTTTTAGTCAATTCTGCAAGACAGACTTTCAGGAACGGAGGTGGAATAAAAATGAGCTCCTAAATCTTAATCCCGGATTCTGGAAGATATATTCCTCAAACCATCGGACAAGAGGAGGTGGTGCTGGTCCTTCACGAGTCACTCCAATCTGTTCATAAAGCCTATATATAAAGTCTTAATATATAGTATTTCACAATACTTCATGGTATTCTAATTAAATCATTTTTTGGAATCTTTGATTTCTCAGAACCTGACACATTGTAATTCTGAGACTCCAGGAAAGTGGCAGTTCTGTAAAATGTTGGCACTGGAGACTAAATGCTCCCTGATAGTTTCACACCTAATTCACTTAACACACACACAAACACACATTACCCACAGTGACAGAGGGACAGAGTGACATCAGATGTATGATAGTTTTTTAATTTTCTATCATCCATATAGTGTTGTATAGTCATGAAACCATGCATATTTCCTCAGAATGACTTGTCTTCTATGTGTACATTTTTTTGAAGCGTTTAGAAGCTGCACTTAAAAAAATAAAAGACATTTACTGGTTACTTTTTTACTGTTATTTCAAAAAATCACCATGACAAAACCATTCAAGCCATTCAAAATTCATCCCCACCTGTACTGTTAGATACATTCTTTAAACAGTGGTAAAAGAGGATGTGGTGCTGAACCTTCAAGAGTCACTCAAAACGTATCTGTCCATAAAGCCTATAAAGAATTATTCTTAATATACAGTTCACAATACTTCAGCTTGTTATTCTAATTAAGTGAGGGTCATTTTATCAGTAAAATACATAAAATTCATATTATTTTTCTTTGAAAGATTTCTATAAATGATTTAAATCATACTAGTTTCTACAATAATTATTTAAAAGTAATCCTATAGCTCCAGCTGGTGGCCATTATTGGTACTAAGAATTGCAAGCTTGATTTATATGTTATGATAGTTTTAATTTTATGCTGGCTCTTGAAAATGATAAAGCTATGAAACTTACTGTGCTTCCTTCAAATGATGACTTCTACGTATATAAAAAATTATGAAGAGTTGGAATTAAAAATTTTAAAGATATAGTAAAATAACTATTGTATTTTTTATGTTACTTTAATAAATCGCTATGGCCACACCATTTAAGGTATCCTAAACCCATTCGCAATTTAATATCTTCAGTATATTGGCTTCATGTTAAAAAAGTTTGGTGTGAACTACTTGTGTCTTCTTGGAGGAGAATGGATTCATTTACAGGCTGAGTTTATCATAAATCCACAATAACATTTCTGAGTTCTGTATCAATCTGTTGTTGTTTGTTTATTTTCATTTTTTGTATTTTTCATAGGAAGATAACTGACCCTTTACTCTCCTTTTTAATAAATGTGCTTATAAACCAAGAACAAGCTATTTATAGCTGTATTTATAAACTACTACTGACTATTAATATTGGGACAAGGCTTTATGAAGCATGAACTGACTATTTGCAAATGAGTGAAGTTATTATAAAGTGTTATCAATGCATTTGCTAATGTTAACAAATTAAATATTATTTTACAGTGTTATCAAATCCCTTAAATGATTTGTAAGTGTTTTGTAATGATTTTATTTGCCTACAAGCATTTGTGAAAGTTCTGCTTGCATTACAGCTTAGTCTTGATCTGTGAGCTGAACAGATTTACTGTTACATCCATTAGATTATGTAAATTCAAATAAATATCATGTCACAGGATGTCAGAGGTCAGTATCAAATTAGTTTGAAATTATTATTTGCAGCACAAATAAGGTTTTTTAGGATTTTTAAAAATCCCTAAAACTGTCAGAAAAGGATAAGGCCCAAGATTTCTTTGTGAGTGGCTAAATTTGTTTGTTTTTATAACTATAATGCATAAACTATGAAACTATACAAAATGTATAAAAAAGTACAAGTTATTCTTTTCCAATGTTTTTTATTTAATTTATTTTTATTTTTTTATTTTTTTGGATTTACATTTTACAAAATTAGCCTACGGCAATCATTCTAAACAGCTTGAATAAAACCAGTTAATCTTTATTATAGACCACTGTAACTGTGTATAATCTAACAAACGAGTTTATTATGAAAATAAAGTGTGTACACCAGATAAATTGGACGATAAAGAAATTGCTAACAATAGTATAATAGAGCATGTTTTAGGTTTTTAGGCGTTTAGATGCAGAAATGGACAAATCAAATGTAAAATCAAATGTAATTGATTTAATTAAATATAGATTAAGTCTTGTTAGAGCAAAATAATAAATAAATACGTACACACATTAAAAAAGCAGCCAAGATTAATGAGTTTAATTTTTTATATAGATTAAAATTGAAGACAGAAGCAGCTGGTATATGCGGTCACTTAATATTAAAATCCAGTAGATCCACTTCAGATTTATTTCTCAACAGTTTATGTTCACGTGGCTGTTTTCGTTTATATTAGCCAAGCTATTATGTATTTTGAAATAATCTTGTCCGTGATGTGTTCGTTCTTAGGACGAAAGGCAGAATCCTGCAGCTCGAGAGAGAAATGTTATTCTGCCAGTCGCGCTTTCAAATAGTCTTGCGCACTTAAACGGGTCACAAACACCTGCATTTAGCTCGTGTTGTGTTATAATGGATGTATTGTGTGCATTTATGGAAATAATTTATTTTGAAAAGCTCTTAAACAAGAATAAATTCGTTTGTTTTGAACTTGTGACACTGTGCGCGCTGATCGGAGGCGGTGATTTCAGACAGGCAGCCGCGAATATTTCATTTTCACACAAACAGTTCAAAAACATCTTAATTTAGCTCTTGGTGTGCTCTAATTGGTGAATTGTGTGATATCGCTGCAATACTTTATTTTTAATAGCTATAAAACAAGAATAAACTCGTTTTTTTCTGAGCTCATCATTCCACACGCTCCTGCTCAGAGCGGTGATTCATCTCTCGTGTTTCTCACGTATCACTGACCACACATCAATTATTAATGAGTCCTGACCTTATAATAATCATATATGTTGGTTTAGCTTGTCAGTGTGAATTAAATCCAAGTATTTATTTGTATTTTAACCGATTTAAAATCGAAACCAAAAGACAGTCTCCTCCCTTTTTTATTCCGGTAACTGCACCTGTAGGGGCGCTATTTCTCTCAGACAATGGAAGTCTAAGCACACACACTCAAACAGAGGGACAGAGTGATATGAGATGTCTGACAGTTTTTTAATTTTCTGTTATCCATACAGTGTTGTAAAGTCATGAAACTATGCATATTTACTCAGAATAACTTTTTTTCTGTATGAAAAAAGGTTTTGAAGTGTTTGGAATTTAAAAATGCAGGAAAATTAATAATTCCATCTTTATTGTCATTTTAAAAAATCCCCACGACAAAACCATCCAAGCTATCCAAAACCCATTCACAATTTAAGTTCCTCAATGTTTTTTCAACATGTACACCAAGTTTGGTGTGTATAGTGTTACTCTCCTCTGAGCAGTATGCATTAATTCACAGCTAAATGTAAAAAACAATCCACATTCAAATCAAAATAGCCGACTTCCTGTTGGTCGTAGCTGATGACTGTGAATTAGAAAGTTGTCCGTCTTGATAAGAACAATTTTTGTACTGAGTTTGGTGTCTGTAGCTAAAACTAACCCCCCCACTTTTGACAAAAGGTGGCGCTATAGAGTGCCTCTTCCACGCCCTCTTATGAACTTTTGCCAGTGTCTAGCTGTCACTAATACTGATATGTGTTCTGAGTTTGATGAAATTCTAAGCATGTTATATGCCTCAAAATCACCTGAGAAGTATTCCAGTTTGACATGTTGCCACGGCAACAATATTTTTAGATATCAATATCCCCCCAGCAGATTTATATCGGCTGTGTTTTAACATTATTCTGATGAAGTTTGAAGCAAATCGAGTAAAAATAAGATGCTGAATTCAAAGCATTTTGAAAATGACACACTTCCTGCTGCCACTTGGTGGCGCTATAACTTTGACTCCTAATAGTCACATATATGCGATCGACATCATACAATGAATAATCTGATGAAGTTTGATTAAAATTAGGAAATGTATGTGGATGGTATTAGATACTTCCTGTTTCTCATTTCTCGCCATAATTTCAAAGCCTCGCCACGAGCAAACCGTTTGAGATATCAAAAATCCCCTGGCAATTTTTCATCCCCAATGTCTTGAGATCATGTTGACCGAGTTTGGCGGCAATCGAGTAAAAAACCTATGACAAGTATTTCAAATTCCAGAGCATGCGCTTTTTACATAACTCTAAATAGCTGACTTCCTGTTGGGCGGAGCCTATGATATGCAATACGAAAGTTGTTCGGCACGATGAGATCTATATGTGTACTGAGTTTCATATTAATACGTGCAAGTATGTGTGAGCTATACATCAACATTTATAACTGTGATCCAGGGGGCGCCGTAGAGCCCCTGTGCCACGCCCAGGTCTCAGCCTCTGCAGGCTCCTTCAGGCCACAGATTCCAAAGTGTGCGCAAATTTTCAAGAGTTTTTGAGTATGTTAAGGACCCCAAAAGCCCCCACAACTTTGACGACAAATATGAATAATAAACCCCAAATAGCCAACTTCCTGTTGGGCGGAGCCTATGATATGCAATACGAAAGTTGTTTGTATTGATGAGTTCTATATGTGTACCGAGTTTCGTATGTCTATGTGCAAGTATGTATGATATATGGCCCTCCATATTCCAGGGGGCGCTGTAGAGCCCCTGTGCCACGCCCGTGTATCAGTCTCTGCCCGGCCCTAATGGCCGCAGGTTCCAATGTGTGTGCCAATTTTCAAGACTTTTTAAGCATGTTAAGGGCCCCAAAAGCCCCCGAAACCTTGAAGAAAAATAATAATAATAAATAATAATAATAATAATAATAATAACAAATAATCCTAAGGAAAACAATAGGGCTCTCGCCCTCCAGGCTTGAGCCCTAATAATAATAATAACAAAATATAGCTGCAAGCAGCGATGGCGGGCTCAAGCCACCAATGCCATCGCCACCCCGGTGGCATCAGGTAAACTGTGCCCAGCGGGCACATGCATTCACAATATCCCTCTGGCAGTGACGTTTTAAAGGATATGGCGGTTAAAGGGTTAATCCGAATCATCTAGACTTTAAAATCACATTCACAGAACAATATATATATATATTCCCCAAACATATATATATATATATATTTAGTAACACTTTACAATAAGATTTCATTTATAAACATTATGTTAACATGAACAATATTTATATAGCATTAATTTATGTCAGTTAATATTCCAAACTTAAACATTAAAACATTGTTTTATTGTGATTTTTTTCCAAGCACATTTTACCAATTCCAAACCATATCAATCTTAATAACTACCATTATTTTTTATTTAATCATTTATGAGTGCTATACAATAGTCCAGGAAAGCTGTAAGAGAAAAACTCCTTATATTCATGTGCAGAATTATTAGGCTGTTTTCTTTTACAGATGAAATGCGCTAAAAAAGAGTTTTAACTCAAACTGTTTTAACTCAAAGTCGAAAATTATGAAATACCCATGAGAAATATCAAACACAAATGCAATACAGAAATGGATAAGTTAAGACTTGACCATTGTACAAAAATGCTGACTGGGTCATGAGGTTAGAAAAGAAGAAGAAAAAAAAAAACAGGTCAAGAAGAACTGACAAAAATAATTGCAAAATAATTAGGAATTAATGTGAAGATTAATTTTTAGTCAATTCTGCAAGACAGACTTTCAGGAAAGGAGGTGGAATAAAAATGAGCTCCTAAATCTTAATCCCGGATTCTGGAAGATATATTCCTCAAACCATCGGACAAGAGGAGGTGGTGCTGGTCCTTCATGAGTCACTCTAATCTGTTCATAAAGCCTATATATAAAGTCTTAATATATAGTATTTCACAATACTTCATGGTATTCTAATCAAATCATTTTTTGGAATCTTAGATCTCTCAGAACCTGACACCGAGTAATTCTGAGACTCCAGGAAAGTGGCAGTTCTGTAAAATGTTGGCGCTGGAGACTAAATGCTCCCTGATAGTTTCACACCTAATTCACTTAACACACACACACACACACACATACACACACACACACACACACACACACACATTACCCACAGTGACAGAGGGACAGAGTGACATCAGATGTATGATAGTTTTTTAATTTTCTATCATCCATATAGTGTTGTATAGTCATGAAACTATGCATATTTCCTCAGAATGACTTGTCTTCTATGTGTACATTTTTTTGAAGTGTTTAGAAGCTGCACTTAAAAAAATAAAAGACATTTACTGGTTACTTTTTTACTGTTATTTCAAAAAATCACCACGACAAAACCATTCAAGCTATCCAAAATTCATCCACACCTGTTCTGTAAGATAAATTCTTTAAACAGTGGTAAAAGAGGATGTGGTGCTGATCCTTCAAGAGTCACTCAAAACTTATCTGTCCATAAAGCCTATAAAGAATTATTCTTAATATACAGTTCACAATACTTCAGCATGTTGTTCTAATTAAGTGAGGGTCATTTTATCAGTAAAATACATAAAATTCATATTATTTTTCTTTGAAAGATTTCTATAAATGATTTAAATCATACTTGTTTCTACAATAATTATTTAAAAGTGATCCTATAGCTCCATCTGGTGGCCATTATTGGTACTAAGAATTGCCAGCTTGATTTATATGTTATGATAGTTTTAATTTTATGCTGGCTCTTGAAAATGATAAAGCTATGAAACTTACTGTGCTTCCTTCAAATGATGACTTCTAGGTATATAAAAAATTATGAAGAGTTGGAATTAAAAATTTTAAAGATATAGTAAAATAACTATGGTATTTTTTTATGTTACTTTAATAAATCTCTATGGCCACACCATTTAAGGTATCCTAAACCCATTCGCAATTTAACATCTTCAGTATATGGCTTCATGTTAAAAAAGTTTGGTGTGAACTACTTGTGTCTTCTTGGAGGAGAATGAATTAATTTACAGGCTGAGTTTATCATAAATCCACAATAACATTTCTGAGTTCTGTATCAATCAGTGTTGTTGTTTGTTTATTTTTATTTTTTTATTTTTCATAGGAAGATAACTGACCCTTTACTCTCCTTTTTAATAAATGAGCTATTTATAGCTGTATTTATAAACTGCTTACTACTGACTATTAATATTGGGACAAGGCTTTATGAAGCATGAACTGACTATTTACTAATGAGTGCAGTTATTATAAAGTGTTATCAATGCATTTGCTAATGTTAACAAATTAGACATTATTTTACAGTGTTATCAAATCCCTTAAATGATTTGTAAGTGTTTTGTAATGATTTTATTGACCTAAAAGCATTTGTGAAAGTTCTGCTTACATTACAGCTTAGTCTTGATCTGTGAGCTGAACAGATTTACTGTTACATCCATGACATTATGTAAATTCAAATAAATATCATGTCACAGGATGTCAGAGGTCAGTATCAAATTAGTTTGAAATTATTATTTGCAGCACAAATAAGGTTTTTTTAGGATTTTTAAAAATCCCTAAAACTGTCAGAAAAGGATAAGGCCTAAGATTTCTATGTGAGTGGCTAAATTTGTTTGTTTTTATAACTATAATGCATAAACTATGAAACTATACAAAATGTATAAAAAAGTACAAGTTATTCTTTTCCAATGTTTTTTATTTATTTACATTTTTTTTTTTTTTTTGGGATTTACATTTTTAAAAATTAGCCTACTGCAATCATTCTAAACAGCTTGAATAAAACCTGTCAATATTTATTATAGACCACTATAACTGTGTATAATCTAACAAACGAGTTTATTATGAAAATAAAGTGTGTACACCAGATAAATTGGACGATAAAGAAATTGCTAACAATAGTATAATAGAGCATGTTTTAGGTTTTTAGGCGTTTAGATGCAGAAATGGACAAATCAAATGTAAAATCAAATGTAATTGATTTAATTAAATATAGATTAAGTCTTGTTAGAGCAAAATAATAAATAAATACGTACACACATTAAAAAAGCAGCCAAGATGAATGAGTTTAATTTTTTATATAGATTAAAATTGAAGACAGAAGCAGCTGGTATATGCGGTCACTTAATATTAAAATCCAGTAGATCCACTTCAGATTTATTTCTCAACAGTTTATGTTCACGTGGCTGTTTTCGTTTATATTAGCCAAGCTATTATGTATTTTGAAATAATCTTGTCCGTGATGTGTTCGTTCTTACGACAAAAGGCAGAATCCTGCAGCTCGAGAGATAAATGTTATTCTGCCAGTCGCGCTTTCAAATAGTCTTGCACACTTAAACGGGTCACAAACACCTGCATTTAGCTCGTGTAGTGTTATAATGGATGTATTGTGTGCATTTATGGCAATAATTTATTTTGAAAAGCTCTTAAACAAGAATAAATTCGTTTGTTTTGAACTTGTGACACTGTGCGCGCTGATCGGAGGCAGTGATTTCATATAGGCAGCCGCGAATATTTCATTTTCACACAAACAGTTCAAAAACATCTTAATTTAGCTCTTGGTGTGCTCTAATTGGTGAATTGTGTGATATCGCTGCAATACTTTATTTTTAATAGCTATAAAACAAGAATAAACTCGTTTTTTTCTGAGCTCATCATTCCACACGCTCCTGCTCAGAGCGGTGATTCATCTCTCGTGTTTCTCACGTATCACTGACCACACATCAATTATTAATGAGCCCTGACCTTATAATAATCATATATGTTGGTTTAGCTTGTCAGTGTGAATTAAATCCAAGTATTTATTTGTATTTTAACCGATTTAAAATCGAAACCAAAAGACAGTCTCCTCCCTTTTTTATTCCGGTAACTACACCTGTAGGGGCGCTATTTCTCTCAGACAATGGAAGTCTAAGCACACACACTCAAACAGAGGGACAGAGTGATATGAGATGTCTGACAGTTTTTTAATTTTCTGTTATCCATACAGTGTTGTAAAGTCATGAAACTATGCATATTTACTCAGAATAACTTTTTTTCTTTATGAAAAAAGGTTTTGAAGTGTTTGGAATTTAAAAATGCAGGAAAATTAATAATTCCATCTTTATTGTCATTTAAAAAAATCCCCACGACAAAACCATCCAAGCTATCCAAAACCCATTCACAATTTAAGTTCCTCAATGTTTTTTCAACATGTACACCAAGTTTGGTGTGTATAGTGTTACTCTCCTCTGAGCAGTATGCATTAATTCACAGCTAAATGTAAAAAACAATCCACATTCAAATCAAAATAGCCGACTTCCTGTTGGTCGTAGCTGATGACTGTGAATTAGAAAGTTGTCCGTCTTGATAAGAACAATTTTTGTACTGAATTTGGTGTCTGTAGCTAAAACTAACCCCCCCACTTTTGACAAAAGGTGGCGCTATAGAGTGCCTCTTCCACGCCCTCTTATGAAATTTTGCCAGTGTCTAGCTGTCACTAATACTGATATGTGTTCTGAGTTTGATGAAATTCTAAGCATGTTATATGCCTCAAAATCACCTGAGAAGTATTCCAGTTTGACATGTTGCCACGGCAACAATATTTTTAGATATCAATATCCCCCCAGCAGATTTATATCGGCTGTGTTTTAACATTATTCTGATGAAGTTTGAAGCAAATCGAGTAAAAATAAGATGCTAAATTCAAAGCATTTTGAAAATGACACACTTCCTGCTGCCACTTGGTGGCGCTATAACTTTGACTCCTAATAGTCACATATATGCGATCGACATCATACAATGAATAATCTGATGAAGTTTGATTAAAATTAGGAAATGTATGTGGATGGTATTAGACACTTCCTGTTTCTCATTTCTCGCCATAATTTCAAAGCCTCGCCACGAGCAAACCGTTTGAGATATCAAAAATCCCCTGGCAATTTTTCATCCCCAATGTCTTGAGATCATGTTGACCGAGTTTGGCGGCAATCGAGTAAAAAACCTATGACAAGTATTTCAAATTCCAGAGCATGCGCTTTTTACATAACTCTAAATAGCTGACTTCCTGTTGGGCGGAGCCTATGATATGCAATACGAAAGTTGTTCGGCACGATGAGATCTATATGTGTACTGAGTTTCATATTAATACGTGCAAGTATGTGTGAGCTATACATCAACATTTATAACTGTTATCCAGGGGGCGCCGTAGAGCCCCTGTGCCACGCCCAGGTCTCAGCCTCTGCAGGCTCCTTCAGGCCACAGATTCCAAAGTGTGCGCAAATTTTCAAGAGTTTTTGAGTATGTTAAGGACCCCAAAAGCCCCCACAACTTTGACGACAAATATGAATAATAAACCCCAAATAGCCAACTTCCTGTTGGGCGGAGCCTATGATATGCAATACGAAAGTTGTTTGTATTGATGAGTTCTATATGTGTACCGAGTTTCGTATGTCTATGTGCAAGTATGTATGATATATGGCCCTCCATATTCCAGGGGGCGCTGTAAAGCCCCTGTGCCACGCCCGTGTATCAGTCTCTGCCCGGCCCTAATGGCCGCAGGTTCCAATGTGTGTGCCAATTTTCAAGACTTTTTAAGCATGTTAAGGGCCCCAAAAGCCCCCGAAACCTTGAAGAAAAATAATAATAATAAATAATAATAATAATAATAATAAATATAGCTGCAAGCAGCGATGGCGGGCTCAAGCCACCAGTGCCATCAGGTAAACTGTGCCCAGCGGGCACATGCATTCACAATATCCCTCTGGCAGTGAGGTTTTAAAGGATATGGCAGTTAAAGGGTTAATCCTAATCATCTAGACTTTAAAATCACATTCACAGAACAATATATATGTATAACTTTAGTAACACTTTACAATAAGATTCCATTCATAAACATTATGTTAACATGAACAATATTTATATAGCATTCATTCACGTCAGTTAATATTCCAAACTTAAACATTAAAACATTGTTTTATTGTGATTTTTTTCCAAGCACATTTTACCAATTCCTAACCATATAAATCTTAATAACTACCATTATTTTTTATTTAATCATTTATGAGTGTTATACAATAGTCCAGGAAAGCTGGAAGAGAAAAACTCCTTATATTCATGTGTGCAGAATTATTAGGCATGTTTTCTTTTACAGATGAAATGCGCTAAAATAGACTTTT
Source organism: Carassius gibelio (assembly GCF_023724105.1). NCBI lineage: Eukaryota > Metazoa > Chordata > Actinopteri > Cypriniformes > Cyprinidae > Carassius > Carassius gibelio. The sequence goes on along the minus strand of NC_068400.1, from coordinate 14,001,869 downwards.
AACTCAAACTGTAAGGTCGAAAATCATGAAATACCCATGAGAAATATCAAACACAAATGCAATACAGAAATGGATAAGTTAAGACTTGACCATTGTACAAAAAATACTGACTGGGTCATGAGGTCAGAAAAGAAGAAGAAAAAAGCAGGTCAAGAAGAACTGACAAAAAGAATTGCAAAATAATTAGGAATTAATGTGAAGATTAATTTTTAGTCAATTCTGCAAGACAGACTTTTCAGGAAAGGAGGTGGAATAAAAATGAGCTCCTAAATCTTAATCCTGGATTCTGGAAGATATATTCCTCAAACTATCGGACAAGAGGAGGTGGTGCTGGTCCTTCACGAGTCACTCTAATCTGTTCATAAAGCCTATATATAAAGACTTAATATATAGTATTTCACAATACTTCATGGTATTCTAATTAAATCATTTTTTGGAATCTTAAGTCTCTCAGAGCCTGACACCGAGTAATTCTGGAGACTCCAGGAAAGTGGCAGTTCTGTAAAATGTTGGCGCTGGAGACTAAATGCACCCTGATAGTTTCACACCTAATTCACTTAACACACACACACACACACATTACCCACAGTGACAGTGGGACTGAGTGACATCAGATGTATGATAGTTTTTTTTAATTTTCTATCATCCATACAGTGTTGTATAGTCATGAAACTATGGTCATGAGACCAGTCATTCTGAGGAAATATGCCTCAGAATGACTGGTCTTCTATGTGTACATTTTTTTTTTTTAAGTGTTTAGAAGCTGCACTTTAAAAAAATAAAAAGACATTTACTGGTTCCTTTTTTACTATTATTTCAAAAAATCATCACGGCAAAACCATTCAATTTATCCAAAATTCATTCACACCTATTCTGTAAGATTAATTCTTTAAACAGTGGTAAAAGAGGATGTGGTGCTGATCCTTCAAGAGTCACTCAAAACGTTATCTGTCCATAAAGCCTATAAAGAATTATTCTTAATATACAGTTCAAAATACTTCAGCTTGTTATTCTAATTAAGTGAGGGTCATTTTATCAGTAAAATATATACAATTCATTTTTTTTGGAAAGATTTCTATAAATGATTTAAATCATACTCGTTTCTACAATAATTATTTAAAAGTAATCCTATAGCTCCCTCTGGTGACCATTATAGGTACTAAGAATTGCAAGCTTGATTTATAAGTTATGATAGTTTTAATTTTATGCTGGCTCTTGAAAATGATAAAGCTATGAAACTTACTGTGCTTCCTTCAAATGAGGACTTCTACTTATATAAAAAATTATGAAGAGTTAGAATGAAAAATTTGAAAGATATAGTAAAATAACGATTGTATTTTTTTATGTTACTTTAATAAATCTCTATGGCAACACCATTTAAGCTATCCTAAACCCATTCGAAATTTAACATCTCAGTATATAGGCATAATGTTGAAAAAGGAGTATGGAGTAGTATGAGTAGGAGTATGAATTCATTTGCAGGCTTTATCATAAATCCACAATAAAATTTCTGAGTTCTGTATCAATCTGTGTTGTTGTTTGTTTATTTTTATCTTTTATTTTTCATAGGAAGATAACTTACTCTCATTTTTAATAAATGTGCTTATAAACCAAGGACAAGCTATTTATAGCTGTATTTATAAACTGCTTACTACTGACTATTGATATTGGGACAAGGCTTTATAAAGCATGAACTGACTATTTACTAATGAGTGCAGTTATTATAAAGTGTTATCAATTGCTAATGTTAACAAATTAGACATTATTTTACAGTGTTATCAAATCCTTAAATGACTCATAAGCATTTGTGAAAGTTCTGCTTGCATTACAGCTTAGTATTGATCTGTGAGCTGAACAGATTTACTGTTACATCCATGAGATTATGTAAATTCAAATAAATATAATGTCACAGGATGTCATAGGTCAGTATCAAATGAGTTTGAAATTATTATTTGCAGCACAAATAAGGTTTTTTTAGGATTTTTAAAAATCCCTAAAACTGTCAGAAAAAGGTTAAGGCCTAAGCTATTTCTATGTGAGTGGCTAATTTTATTTTTGTTTTTATAATTGTAATACACCAACTATGAAATTATACAAAATGTATAAAAAGATAAATAAATAAATACGCACACATTAAAAAAGCAGCCAAGTCGAATGAGTTTCCTTTTTTATATAGATTAAAATTGAAGACAGAAACAAGTGGTAAATGTGGTCACTTTAATATTCAAATCCAGTAGATCCAGTTTATGTTCACGTGGCTGTTTTCGTTTATATTCGCCAAGCTATTATGTATTTTGAAACAATCTTGTCCGTTATGTGTTCGTTCGTACGACGAAAGACAGAAACCTGCAGCTCAAGAGATATGTTATTCTGCCAGTCGCGCTTTCAAATAGTCTTGCACACTTAAACAGGTCACAAACACCTGCATTTAGCTCTTGATGTGTTACAATGGGTTTATTGTGTGCATTTGTGGTAATATTTTATTTAAAAAAGCTCTTAAACAAGAATAAATTCGTTTGTTTTGAGCTGGACACTGTACGCGCTGATCGGAGGCGTGATTTCAGATAGGCAGCCACAAATATTTCATTTTCACACAAACAGTTCAAAAACATCTTAATTTAGCTCTTGGTGTGTTCTAATTGGTTGATTGTGTGATATCGCTGTAATAATTTATTTTTAAAAGCTTTAAAACAGGAATAAATTCGTTTTTTCTGAGCTCTTTACTCCAGACGCTCGTGATCACAGCGGTGATTCATCTCTCCTATTTCTCACGTATCTCTGGCCAGAAATAATTTATCCATGAGCCCTGAACCGGTAATAATCAGATATGTTGGTTTAGCTTGTCAGTGTGAATTAAATCTAAGTATTTGTTTGTATTTTTAACCGATTTAAAAGTGAAAGTAAAAGTTCGGGAATTGAACCTGTAGGGGCGCAATTTCTCTCAGACAATGGAAGTCTGAAGCACACACACTCAAACAGAGGGACAGAGTGAGATGAGATGTCTGACAGTTTTTTAATTTTCTGTTATCCATACAGTGTTGTAAAGTCGTGAAACTATGCATATTTCCTCAGAATGACTTTTTCATCTGTATGAAAAAATTATTTGACGTGTTTGGAAGCTGCAATTTAAAAATACAATAATGATTCCCTTTGTAAGGTAATTTAAAAAAATCACCACGGCAAAACCATTCAAGCTATCCAAAATCCATTCACAATTTAAGTTCCTATCAGAAATACTGATGTGTGTTCAGAGTTTTGTGAAATTCTAAGTATGTTATTTGCCTCAAAATCACCTGAGAAGTATTCCAGTTTGACATGTTGCCACGCCAACAATTTTTTAGATATCAATATCCCCCTTGCAGATTTATATCGGCTGTGTTTTAACATTATTCTGATGAAGTTTGAAGCAAATCGAGTAATAATAAGATGCTGAATTCAAATCATTTTGAAAATGACACACTTCCTTCTGCCAGTTGGTGGCGCTATAACTTTGACTCCTAATAGTCACATATATGCGATCGACATCATACAACGAATAATCTGATGAAGTTTGATTAAAATCAGGAAATGTATGTGGACGGTATTAGACACTTCCTGTTTCTCATTTCTCGCCATAATTTCAACGCCTCGCCACGAGCAAACCGTTCGAGATATCAAAAATCCCCTGGCAATTTTTCATCCCCAGTGTCTTGAGATCATGTTGACCGAGTTTGGCGGCAATCGAGAAAAAAACCTATGACAAGTATTTCAAATTCCAGAGCATGCGCTTTTTACATAACTCTAAATAGCTGACTTCCTGATGGGCGGAGCCTATGACATGCAATACGAAAGTTGTTTGGCACGATGAGATCTATATGTGTACTGAGTTTCATATGAATATGTGCAAGTATGTGTGAGCTATACATCAACATTTCTGACTGTGTTCCAGGGGGCGCCGTAGAGCCCCTGTGCCACGCCCGGGTCCCAGCCTCTGCAGGCTCCTAAAGGCCACAGATTCCAAAGTGTGCGCAAATTTTCAAGAGTTTTTGAGTATGTTAAGGACCCCAAAAGCCCCCACAACTTTGACGAAAAATTTGAATACTAAACCCTAAATAGCCAACTTCCTGTTGGGCGGAGCCTATGATATGCAATACAAAAGTTGTTTGGATTGATGAGATTTATATGTGTACCGAGTTTCATACGTCTACGAGCAAGAATGTATGATATATGGCCCTCCATATTCCAGGGGGCGCTGTAGAGCCCCTGTGCCACGCCCGTGTATCAGTCTCTGCCCGGCCCTAATGGCCGCAGGTTCCAATCTGTGTGCCAATTTTCAAGACTTTTTAAGCACGTTAAGGGCCCCAAAAGCCCCCGAGACGTTGGAAAAAAAAAATAATAATAATAATAATAATAATAATAATAATAATAATAATAATAATAATAAAAAATAATCCTAAGGAAAACAATAGGCCTCTCGCCCTTTGGGCTTGAGCCCTAATAATAACAAATAATCCTAAGGAAAACAATAGGGCTCTCGCCCTCCAGGCTTGAGCCCTAATAATCCTAAGGAAAACAATAGGGCTCTCGCCCTCCAGGCTTGAGCCCTAAATATAGCTGCAAGCAGCGATGGCGGGCTCAAGCCGTCAGTGCAACGCCACCCCGGTGGCATCGGGAAAACTGTGCCCAGCGGGCATAAGCATTTACAGTTACCCTCTGGCAATCAAATTTTAAGGGATATGGCAGTTAAAGGGTTAATCCGACCCATCTAGACTTTGAAATCACATATACAGAACAATATATATAACTTTAGTAACACTTTATTTTAATATATATAAAAAAATTATAAGTCGTAGCTGAAGCCTAAATGAACACATTACAATTGTTTATGACTGCAAGTCTTTTTCCTCAAATGCTATTGAGCTTCAAATTTGCGTTTGAGCCCATTTGAAAAAGTAGCATAATTTACATATGACTTACAGTTTGTTTTAATAAATATCAAACATTCAATTTAATTGTGCATTATAGCTGTCACCTAGATGAACAATTACAGTTGTTTTTATGACTGTAAGTCATTCTCTTCAAATGCTACTGACGTTAGAAAAATGTATAACAATATCACATGTAACTTTAGAGACGGTCCCTAAATTTGAGACTCTCGAATGTCCAATGTCAAGCCAACTTTATGCCTGTTTTTGTTTTGTTTTTTACTTTCTTTTTCTTTTTTCTGTGCCGGATTGCTGATGTCCTTTACCCGGGCATAGATGTCCATCCATCAATTACGAACATTCATCCGCAAATGTCCGAGCGGTCGCGAGCGCGGATGGGAGAATGGCGCGTTTTTTTTTTTTTTTTTTTTTTTTATGAGCAACTGGGATGGTGACCCCTCTGGGAGTTGGTGCCCTATGAAGACTGCGTACTCTGCATATAGGGAGTGGCGGTACTATCTGGAAGATATATTCCTCAAACCGTCGTACAAGAGGTGATGCTAGTACTTCAAGAATCTCTCAAAACCTATCTGTTCATAAAGCCTATATATAAAGTCTTAATATAGTATTCCACAATATGTTGTGCTATTCTAATATTATTGTGTTTTTTATTGACATTGTTATTTGCCGTTATTTTTTGTTTTAATATTGTTACTGTTGTTACTTGCTGTACGGTGACCTTGAGTGGTTTGAAAGGCGCCTCAAATAAAATGCATTATTATTATTATTATTATTATTATTATTATTATTATTATTATTATTATTAGCTGTACACTTGATAACAAAATTTAATATAAACTTTTGCAATTTTATATATATATATATATATATATATATATATATATATATATATATATATATATATATATATATATATATATATAGTGTAAAGTTTTCTTTCATTGCATCTTGAAATAATTGTTTCTGAGTTCTGTGTTTGTTTGTTTATTTTTTTTTTTTTTTTTATTTATTAATTTATTAATTTTTTTTTTTTTTTTAGGAAGATTACAGCCTTTAATCTCCTCAAAATATATGTGCATATAAACCATGAACAATTTAATTATAGCTGTATTTATAAAATGTTTACTAATGACTATTAATTTTAGGAGAAGGCTATATAAAGCAGCAACTGTTGATGTTGAGGCCTAAGATATTTACAGTAATGATGAAAAAACAACAACAACAACACAAAATTACTTATTTTTTTCTGCTGGTGATTAAAGAGATGTTAACTCTAAGATGTTTCTCTCTCTCTCTCTCTCTCTCAATAATTTATTAGTGTTTTGTAATGATTTTATTGACCTATAATTCTGGTGATTAAAGAGATGATTCAGTCTCCCTCCCTATCTCTCTCTCTCTCTCTCTCTCTCTCTCTGACACATAGCCCATCCCCTCTCCCACACATTCACACAAACTCAGCACACACACTTAACACACAAACACACACACACACACACACACACACACACACAGTGACAGAGGGACAGTGACATCAGATGTATGATAGTTTTTTAATTTTCTATCATCCATATAGTGTTGTATAGTCATGAAACTATGCATATTTTCATCAGCATGACTTGTCTTCTATGTGTAAGTGTAAGTGTTTAGAAGCTGCACTTAAAAAAATAAAAGACATTTACTGGTTCCTTTTTTACTGTTATTTCAAAAAATCACCATGACAAAACCATTCAAGCTATCCAAAATTCATTCGCAACTTTTCTGTAAGATAAAATCTTTAAACAGTGGTAAAAGAGGATGTGGTGCTGAAACTTCAAGAGTCACTCAAAACGTGTCTGTCCATAAAGCCTATTAAGAATTATTCTTAATACACAGTATTTCACAATACTTCAGCATGTTATTCTAATTAAGTGAGGGTCATTTTATCAGTAAAATACATATTATTTTTCTTTGAAAGATTTCTATAAATAATTTAAATCATTCTCATTTCTACAATAATTATTTAAAAGTAATCCTATAGCTCCATCTGGTGGCCATTATTGGTACTAAGAATTGCAAGCTTGATTTATAAGTTATGATAGTTTTAATTTTATGCTGGCTCCTGGACATGATAAAGCTATGAAACTTACTGTGCTTGTTTCAAATGATGACTTCTACATATATAAAAAAAATATGAAGAGTTGGAATGAAGAATGTTAAAGATATAGTAAAATAACTATTGTATTTTTTTTATGTTACTTTCATATATCGCTATGGCCACACCATTTAAGGTATCCTAAACCCATTCGCAATTTAACATCTTCAGTATATTGGCATCATGTTGAAAAAGTTTGGTGTGAACTACTTGTGTCTTCTTGGAGTATGAATTCATTTACAGGCTGATTTTATCATAAATCTACAATAACATTTCTGAGTTCTGTATCAATCTGTGTTGTTGTTTGTTTATTTTTATTTTTTTTATTTTTCATAGGTAGATAACTTACCCTTTACTCTCCTTTTTAATAAATGTGCTTATAAACCAAGATCAAGCTATTTATAGCTGTATTTATAAGCTGCTTATTAATGACTATTTAAGTTGGGACAAGACTTTATAAAGCATGAACTGACTATTTACTAATGAGTGCAGTTATTATAAAGTGTTACCAATGCATTTACTAATGTTAACAAATTAGACATTATTTTACAGTGTTATAAAATCCTTTAATGACTTATAAGCATTTGTGAAAGTTCTGCTTGCATTACAGCTTAGTCTTCATCTGTGAGCTGAACAGTTTTAATGTTACATCCATGAGATTTTGTAAATTAAGATAAATGTCATGTCACAGGATGGAATAGGTCAGTATCAAATGAGTTTGAAATTATTATTTGCAGCACAAATAAGTATTTTTAGAATTTTGTTTTTAATTCCTGAAACTGTCAGAAAAGGATAAGGCCTGAGAGATTTCTTAAGCTGTAATGAAAACAGCAATGTTAGCAACAGCAACAAAAAATAACAATTTAAAATACATTTTTTTTCTGGTGATTAAAGAGATGATTAAGTCTCTCTCTCTCTCTTTCTCTCTCTCTCTCTTTCTCTCTCTCATTGTGTCTGCCACTCAGCTCATGCCCATCCCCCACTCACACACACACACTCACACACACACATGCACTCAGTCAGCACACATACATTCCTCAAACAGAGGGACAGAGTGAGTTGAGATGTCTGACAGTTTTTTAATTTTCTTTTAATCATACAGTGTTGTAAAGTCATGAAACTATGCATATGTCCTCAGAATGATTTGATCTCTGTATGAATTTTTTTTTAAGTGTTTGGAAGCTGCAATTTAAAAATACAAGACAAATAATGATTCCCTTTTTACTGTCATTTCAAAAAATCACCACGACAAAACCGTTCAAGCTAACCAAAATCCGTTCGCAATTTAAGTTCCTCAATGTTTTTTCAACATGTAGACAAAGTTTGGTGAGTATAGTGAACATTTCCTGTGAGGAGTATGCATTAAATCAGAGCTCAATTTAAATATTCAAATCAAAATAGCCGACTTCCTGTTGGTCGTAGCTGATGACTGTGAATTAGAAAGTTGTCCGTCTTGATAAGAACAATTTATGTACCAAGTTTGGTGTCTGTAGCTAAAACTAATCCCCCCACTTTTGACAAAAGGTGGCGCTATAGAGTGCCTCCTTCACGCCCTTTTAAAAGCTTTTGCCATGGTCTAGCTATCTTTAATACTGATATCTGTTTCGAGTTTCATGTAAATCTGAGCTAGTTATCTGCCTAAAAATCACCAGAACAGAACATTCAAGTTTGACACGTTGCCATGGCAACACTATATTAGATATAAATATCCCCACAACAGATTTTCTTCGGCCGTGTTTTGTCATTATTCTGATGAAGTTTGAAGCAAATCAAGTAAAAATAAGATGCTGAATTCAAAGCGTTTTGAAAATGATTCACTTCCTGCTGCCAGTTGGTGGCGCTATAACTTTGACTCCTAATAGTCACATATATATGATCGGTATCATACAATGAACAAACCAATTAAGTTTGATCAAATTCAGGAAATGTATGTGGATGTTATTATACATTTCCTGTTTCCCCTTTCTCGCCATAATTTCAACGCCTCGCCACGGGCAAACCATTCGAGATATCAAAAATCTCTTCGCAATTTAGCATCCCCAATGTCTTGAGATCGTGTTCACCGAGTTTGGTGGTGAACGGGTGGAGTTCCTCAGAGGAGTATATCAAATTCCAGAGCATGTGTTTTTCATAAAACCCTAAATAGTCAACTTCCTGTTGGGCGGAGCTTATGACATGCAGTGTGAAAGTTGTTTGGATTGATGAGTTATATATATGTACCAAGTTTCATATGTATACGTTCAAGTATGCATGATATATGGCCCTCAGTACTACAGGGGGCGCTGTAGAGCCCCTGTGCCACGCCCGTGTATCAGACTCTGCCCGGCCCTAATGGCCGCAGGTTCCAAGGTGTGTGCCAATTTTCAAGAGTTTTTGAGCATGTTAAGGGCCCCAAAAGCCCCCGAAACCTTGAAGAAAAATAATAATAATAATAATAATAACAAATAATCCTAAGGAAAACAATAGGGCTCTCGCCCTCCAGGCTTGAGCCCTAAATATAGCTGCAAGCAGCGATGGCGGGCTCAAGCCACCAATGCCATCACCACCCCGGTGGCATCAGGTAAACTGTGCCCAGCGGGCACATGCATTCACAATATCCCTCTGGCAGTGAGGTTTTAAAGGATAGAGGGGAGCGTAGAGGGGAGCGTGCATTTGCAGTGGCTGGGCCACGACTCTGGAATACCCTGCCTTTAGAGATCAGACTGGCCCCTTCCTTGTCTATTTTTAAATCTTTGCTAAAAACTTTTTTATTTTCCTTAGTGTACTGACTACTGTGTTATGCTACATTTTGAAATGGGTGGTTTTAAATTTTTTGTCTGGTCTATTTTTATGTATGTGTAATATTCTTGCTCTTATGTTAAAGCACTTTGGTCAGCCAGGAGGCTGTTGTAAATGCGCTATACAAATAAATTGAACTTGAACTAGAACTTGAACTTGATATGGCAGTTAAAGGGTTAATCCGAATCATCTAGACTTTAAAATCACATTCACAGAACAATATATATATATATATATATAACTTTAGTAACACTTTACAATAAGATTTCATTTATAAACATTATGTTAACATGAACAATATTTATATAGCATTCATTCATGTCAGTTAATATTCCAAACTTAAACATTAAAACATTGTTTTATTGTGATTTTTTTCCAAGCACATTTTACCAATTCCAAACCATATCAATCTTAATAACTACCATTATTTTTTATTTAATCATTTATGAGTGCTATACAATAGTCCAGGAAAGCTGGAAGAGAAAAACAGGTCAAGAAGAACTGACAAAAGAATTGCAAAAGAATTAGGAATTAATGTGAAGATTAATTTTTAGTCAATTCTGCAAGACAGACTTTCAGGAAAGGAGGTGGAATAAAAATGAGCTCCTAAATCTTAATCCCAGATTCTGGAAGATATATTCCTCAAACCATCGAACAAGAGGAGGTGGTGCTGGTCCTTCACGAGTCTCTCTAATATGTTCAGAAAGCCTATATATAAAGACTTAATATATAGTATTGCACAATACTTCATGGTATTCTAATTAAATAATTTTTTGGAATCTTAGATCTCTCAGAACCTGACACATTGTAATTCTGAGACTCCAGGAAAGTGGCAGTTCTGTAAAATGTTGGCGCTGGAGACTAAATGCTCACTGATAGTTTCACACCTAATTCACTTAAAACACACACAAACACACACACACAGTGACAGAGGGACAGAGTGACATCAGATGTATGTTTTTTAATTTTCTGTCATCCATATAATGTTGTATAGTCATGAAACTATGCATATTTCCTCAGAATGACTTGTCTTCTATGTGTACATTTTTTTGAAGTGTTTAGAAGCTGCACTTTTTTTTACTGGTTCCTTTTTTACTATTATTTCAAAAAATCACCACGACAAAACCATTCAAGCTATCCAAAATTCATTCACACCTGTTCTGTAAGATTAATTCTTTAAACAGTGGTAAAAGAGGATGTGGTGCTGAACCTTCAAGAGTCACTTAAAACGTATCTGTCCATAAAGTCTATAAAGAATTATTCTTAATATACAGTTCACAATACTTCAGCTTGTTATTCTAATTAAGTGAGGGTCATTTTATCAGTAAAATTCCTAAAATACATATTATTTTATTTGAAAGATTTCTATAAATTATTTAAATCATACTCGTTTCTCCAATAATTATTTAAAAGTAATCCTATAGCTCCCTCTGGTGGCCATTATAGGTACTAAGAATTGCAAGCTTGATTTATATGTTATGATAGTTTTAATTTTATGCTGGCTCTTGAAAATGATAAAGCTATGAAACTTACTGTGCTTCCTTCAAATGAGGACTTCTACTTATATAAAAAATTATGAAGAGTTAGAATGAAAAATTTTAAAGATATAGTAAAATAACTATTGTATTTTTTATGTTCCTTTAATAAATCTCTATGGCAACACCATTTAAGCTATCCTAAACCCATTCACAATTTAACATCTCAGTATATTGGCATCATGTTGAAAAAGGAGTATGGAGTAGTATGAGGAGGAGTATGAATTCATTTACAGGCTGATTTTATCATAAATCCACAATAACATTTCTGAGTTCTGTATCAATCTGTGTTGTTGTTTGTTTATTTTTATCTTTTATTTTTCATAGGAAGATAACTGACCCTTTACTCTCCTTTTTAATAAATGTGCTTATAAACCAAGGACAAGCTATTTATAGCTGTATTTATAAACTGCTTACTACTGACTATTAATATTGGGACAAGGCTTTATAAAGCATGAACTGACTATTTACTAATGAGTGCAGTTATTATAAAGTGTTATCAATGAATTTGCTAATGTTAACAAATTAGACATTATTTTACAGTGTTATCAAATCCTTAAATGACTCATAAGCATTTGTGAAAGTTCTGCTTGCATTACAGCTTAGTATTGATCTGTGAGCTGAACAGATTTACTGTTACATCTATGAGATTATGTAAATTCAAATAAATATAATGTCACAGGATGTCATAGGTCAGTATCAAATGAGTTTGAAATTATTATTTGCAGCACAAATAAGTTTTTTTTAGGATTTTTAAAAATCCCTAAAACTGACAGAAAAAGGTTAAGGCCTAAGCTATTTCTATGTGAGTGGCTAAATTTATTTTTGTTTTCATAATTGTAATACACAAACTATGAAATTATACAAAATGTATAAAAAGGTAAATAAATAAATACGCACACATTAAAAAAGCAGCCAAGTCGAATGAGTTTCCTTTTTTATATAGATTAAAATTGAAGACAGAAGCAAGTGGTAAATGTGGTCACTTTAATATTCAAATCCAGTAGATCCAGTTTATGTTCACGTGGCTGTTTTCGTTTATATTCGCCAAGCTATTATGTATTTTGAAATAATCTTGTCCGTGATGTGTTCGTTCGTACGACGAAAGACAGAATCCTGCAGCTCGAGAGATATGTTATTCTGCCAGTCGCGCTTTCAAATAGTCTTGCACACTTAAACATGTCACAAACACCTGCATTTAGCTCTTGTAGTGTTACAATGGGTTTATTGTGTGCATTTGTGGTAATATTTTATTTAAAAAAGCTCTTAAACAAGAATAAATTCGTTTGTTTTGAGCTCGACACTGTACGCGCTGATCGGAGGCGTGATTTCAGATAGGCAGCCACAAATATTTCATTTTCACACAAACAGTTCAAAAACTTTTGAATTTAGCTCTTGGTGTGTTCTAATTGGTTGATTGTGTGATATCGCTGTAATAATTTATTTTTAAAAGCTTTAAAACAGGAATAAATTCGTTTTCTCTGAGCTCTTTACTCCAGACGCTCGTGATCACAGCGGTGATTCATCTCTCCTATTTCTCACGTATCTCTGGCCAGAAATAATTTATCCATGAGCCCTGAACCGGTAATAATCAGATATGTTGGTTTAGCTTGTCAGTGTGAATTAAATCTAAGTATTTATTTGTATTTTTAACCGATTTAAAAGTGAAAGTAAAAGTTCGGGAATTGAACCTGTAGGGGCGCTATTTCTCTCAGACAATGGAAGTCTGAAGCACATTTACTAAAACAGAGGGACAGAGTGAGATGAGATGTCTGACAGTTTTTTAATTTTCTGTTATCCATACAGTGTTGTAAAGTCGTGAAACTATGCATATTTCCTCAGAATGACTTTTTCATCTGTATGAAAAAATTCTTTGACGTGTTTGGAAGCTGCAATTTAAAAATACAATAATGATTCCCTTTGTAAGGTCATTTAAAAAAATCACCACGGCAAAACCATTCAAGCTATCCAAAATCCATTCACAATTTAAGTTCCTATCAGAAATACTGATGTGTGTTCAGAGTTTTGTGAAATTCTAAGTATGTTATTTGCCTCAAAATCACCTGAGAAGTATTCCAGTTTGACATGTTGCCACGCCAACAATTTTTTAGATATCAATATCCCCCTTGCAGATTTATATCGGCTGTGTTTTAACATTATTCTGATGAAGTTTGAAGCAAATCGAGTAATAATAAGATGCTGAATTCAAATCATTTTGAAAATGACACACTTCCTTCTGCCAGTTGGTGGCGCTATAACTTTGACTCCTAATAGTCACATATATGCGATCGACATCATACAACGAATAATCTGATGAAGTTTGATTAAAATCAGGAAATGTATGTGGACGGTATTAGACACTTCCTGTTTCTCATTTCTCGCCATAATTTCAACGCCTCGCCACGAGCAAACCGTTCGAGATATCAAAAATCCCCTGGCAATTTTTCATCCCCAGTGTCTTGAGATCATGTTGACCGAGTTTGGCGGCAATCGAGAAAAAAACCTATGACAAGTATTTCAAATTCCAGAGCATGCGCTTTTTACATAACTCTAAATAGCTGACTTCCTGATGGGCGGAGCCTATGACATGCAATACGAAAGTTGTTTGGCACGATGAGATCTATATGTGTACTGAGTTTCATATGAATATGTGCAAGTATGTGTGAGCTATACATCAACATTTCTGACTGTGTTCCAGGGGGCGCCGTAGAGCCCCTGTGCCACGCCCGGGTCCCAGCCTCTGCAGGCTCCTAAAGGCCACAGATTCCAAAGTGTGCGCAAATTTTCAAGAGTTTTTGAGTATGTTAAGGACCCCAAAAGCCCCCACAACTTTGACGAAAAATTTGAATACTAAACCCTAAATAGCCAACTTCCTGTTGGGCGGAGCCTATGATATGCAATACAAAAGTTGTTTGGATTGATGAGATTTATATGTGTACCGAGTTTCATACGTCTACGAGCAAGAATGTATGATATATGGCCCTCCATATTCCAGGGGGCGCTGTAGAGCCCCTGTGCCACGCCCGTGTATCAGTCTCTGCCCGGCCCTAATGGCCGCAGGTTCCAATCTGTGTGCCAATTTTCAAGACTTTTTAAGCACGTTAAGGGCCCCAAAAGCCCCCGAGACGTTGGAAAAAAAAAATAATAATAATAATAATAATAAAAAATAATCCTAAGGAAAACAATAGGCCTCTCGCCCTTTGGGCTTGAGCCCTAATAATCCTAAGGAAAACAATAGGGCTCTCGCCCTCCAGGCTTGAGCCCTAATAATAATAATAATAATAAAAAATAATCCTAAGGAAAACAATAGGGCTCTCGCCCTCCAGGCTTGAGCCCTAATAATAATAACAAATAATCCTAAGGAAAACAATAGGGCTCTCGCCCTCCAGGCTTGAGCCCTAATAATAATAATAACAAATAATCCTAAGGAAAACAATAGGGCTCTCGCCCTCCAGGCTTGAGCCCTAATAATCCTAAGGAAAACAATAGGGCTCTCGCCCTCCAGGCTTGAGCCCTAATAATCCTTAGAAGAACAATAGGGCTCTTCGCCCCTTCGGGCTTGAGCCCTAATAATCCTTAGAAGAACAATAGGGCTCTTCGCCCCTTCGGGCTTGAGCCCTACTAATAAAAAACAAAACCTCGCACCTCGGTGCTCGGGCCCTAATAATAATAATAATAAACGGAGCAATTCCAAGAGGGTCCTCACACCATCGGTGCTCGGGCCCTAATAATAATAAACGGAGCAATTCCAAGAGGGTCCTCACACCATCGGTGCTCGGGCCCTAATAAAAAACAAAGCAGATACAAGAGGGTCCTCGCACCTCGGTGCTCGGGCCCTAATAAACAAAGCAGATACAAGAGGGTCCTCGCACCTCGGTGCTCGGGCCCTAATAATAATAATAATAATAATAATAAACGGAGCAATTCCAAGAGGGTCCTCACACCATCGGTGCTCGGGCCCTAATAATAAACAGAGCAGATACAATAGGGTCCTCACACCATCGGTGCTCGGGCCCTAATAATAAATGGAGCAATTCCAAGAGGGTCCTCACACCATCGGTGCTCGGGCCCTAATAAAAAACAAAGCAGATACAAGAGGGTCCTCGCACCTCGGTGCTCGGGCCCTAATAAACGGAGCAATTCCAATAGGGTCCTCACACCATCGGTGCTCGGGCCGTAATAATAATAATAAACGGAGCAATTGCAAGAGGGTCCTCACACCATCGGTGCTCGGGCCCTAATAATAATAATAATAATAAACGGAGCAATTCCAAGAGGGTCCTCACACCATCGGTGCTCGGGCCCTAATAATCCTAAGGAAAACAATAGGGCTCTCGCCCTCCAGGCTTGAGCCCTAATAATAATAATAATAAAAAATAATCCTAAGGAAAACAATAGGGCTCTCGCCCTCCAGGCTTGAGCCCTAATAATAATAATAATAAAAAATAATCCTAAGGAAAACAATAGGGCTCTCGCCCTCCAGGCTTGAGCCCTAATAATAATAATAATAAAAAATAATCCTAAGGAAAACAATAGGGCTCTCGCCCTCCAGGCTTGAGCCCTAATAATAATAATAATAAAAAATAATCCTAAGGAAAACAATAGGGCTCTCGCCCTCCAGGCTTGAGCCCTAATAATAATAAACAAATCAGATACAAGAGGGTCCTCAGTGCTCGGGCCCTAATAAAAAACAAAGCAGATACAAGAGGGTCCTCGCACCTCGGTGCTCGGGCCCTAACTACAAACAAATGACCTGCCCGACTCAATCTGAGCAGCTGAGTTCTTAGCCATCCTCAAGAATCGACTAAAACACATAAAAACAGATCTCTTCCATCTTTATTTGATCATCTACCTCTAGCACTCTCTATTCTAATTCTTTTCATAAAAAACTAACACTAGCTTTTCTACTCTATCTTTTTGTACTCTATTTGTTTTCTTTTTATTAGTTATACAATTAACAAAACCAAAAAAGACCTTTATTCTTTTTCTATTCTATCTGTTTTTTTATTTATTATAGTATTTAAAAAGCCCTTGCTATTTGCACTGTTATAGCACTTGTATGCCATTGCTCATTCCTCTTTTGTAAGCCGCTTTGGATAAAAGTGTCTGCTAAATGACTACATGTAAAAAATTTAAATGTAAAATGATGCTGTCTTGTCCTTTAGTGATCTAGATTTTCATTTGTTTGAAATAAGCTGCAAAGTGGACAAGACTGGGAAGTTGATTGTCATTAACCAGGTTGCATAAGACTGATTTTTACCTGAACTTCATTTCCAAAGTAAATCACAGAAGCTGGAAGAGAGAATAAATAAAGTCTGCATGAAAGACAGAAAATAAGATTGAATAAGATCAAATACATTTAAATTGAGCTAAAAGAACATGCAAAAATAGGCAACAGTCAAACATCTCCCAACAATTCACTGCAAATGGGCATTTCATTCCTAAATGAACATATTGTCTATATTTACTCACTTTCATGTCATTCTAAATCTATATGTTTGAAAAAGGTTCCATGGAAATTCTTTCATATTTTTCCCATTGTGTCCCACGGACATGAGAGGAAGGAAATAATGACAGAAATTTCTTTCTGCAGTGAATTATTCCTCTAATTCTGTAAAGTGTCCGATTTTTAAAGATGATTTGAGTGGATGAGATGTTGGATGTGGATTGTGTGTCCAGTATGACACACTAGATCCTCAAACTGCATTACAATCATCAGTCCTGCACAGAATGAATTACTTATTCTATTTTATTTAGACATTTGTTTTCCTAATGTTTAGGAGTCTTAAATGTTTAATTATTATTCTTAAATTTCCAATTTGGTATTGTACCATATGCCCAGACACGTTTAACTTCCTCTCTATATTAAATGTATTACAAATGTTAGAGTCATGAATAGTTTACAGTTATTAAAAATATTAAACAACTAGGGTTCCCCCTAACGGGACAGTCATTATCATTATTATAAGCTGTTTTCCCAAATGCTCATATTGGTTTATGGCTATTATGGAAATTAGCAACAAAAAAAAACAAACAAAAAAAAAGCATTTTGCCCCAAAAAAGTATCAACAACTTAAACTTCAACATTATTTTATTTTTCTGTTATGCAAATTATTTATAAACTATTAAGCGGTGTATCAAAAATATGTTTTATTTGTCTGATTTATGTTTAACTTCAGTTGGGTTTCATTAGAAGAATTGTGTTGACGTCACCATAAATGAGACTGATCAGATATTTGTCTTATGGTCATCGTCTGATCCATTATGTGCAGGTTATGGTTGATGTAAAAACAGTTTCTTCCAATTTTCAAATCTAGTTTGAAGACACATCGTTTTAAATAGGCATACTGGTGATATTTATCTATTTCCTGGTTGTAAAGCTATGAATGTGGCCTTTGAATCTTGTTGTTGGTTAATAGTTTTATGCATTTTATTTGGATGTAAGGTGTCCTTGAGTGTCACGTATAAGGTACCCATAAATAAAATGCATTACTGCATTATTATTATTATTATAGTTTAATTGCATTAAAGTATAAAAATGTGTAATGATTCAATTTGCATAAAAAAATCAAGAAGTATAATTTAACAGCCTACAATAAATATGAAAATGATGTATAAGTCAATAAATATATATTTATTTTATTTGTATAAGAGTCATTTTTTTTTTTAAACGGGGGACCTTCTTTCTGTCTTTAACTATATAATTTGTTACAATGCGCTAATTGTGATTTTACATTAATTTATATACATTTTTTTTTACAATTACACTGTTGACTCTAATCTTTCCGCTTAAAGCTACCCATATCACCGAACCTGACATTAACCTTAACTGTATTCAACCTCAATAGCAGCAAAAGTGTTTTGATAAATATAAAACCTTTATATAAATATAAAACAATTTATTTCTATTCATCTTGTCATAAGATATGACATGGATATCTTGAGAGTTTGGGATATTAACAATAATGTACATCATCTCACAATTCAAAAGAAGCCATCCTCGTGTTTGTGACATGGACTAAACAGAAGTGTGTTATCCTCTTGTGTTTGTAGAGAGATTGTGTTATAAAAATTGACCTATTGATGTACAAGCAACGCTCAAGAAGAAAAAAAAAATTGACAAACACAATCCTCTTACTTTTGTATGACATTTCATTTCAGTCTTTGAAGTCGATAAAATCGGATAATTCGATTTTAAAAATTTAAATTTTGCTTTAAAAAAATGTTTAGATTTAAAGATTTGTAATAATGAGGAATATTTATGTTAATTTATTTCAGTGTAAAACATTTGTGAAGTGAGTATGATATTATTCAGTAAACACACTGACACTTGAGTGTTTGAATACAGAGTTTAATACTGAAGAATTTCAACAGTTCCTCTACAGCTCGTTGAATTTGACAAGTCTGTTTCTGTATTTGGTTAGATGTGTTCAGAAGGGTTCCAGAGGTTCATCGAAGGTTTTAGGAAACTGGAATCGAGACAGTGTCAGTTTTCCATCATTACAGGGAAGAGCCTGATGTATCTTCGCATGAACACACACTCCATCATCCCTTCCACCAAGAAACACCTGACAGAGAAAAGTGAGAGAAATCAACACTTTACAAGCTCAGTGACAGTGGTCGACTACATTTAGGCATGTCCAGCAATGCTACAAAGTGGAGAATAATTTAGTAAAAAGTTCTCAAAATTAAGAAAATCTAATGCAAATGCAGGAACACAGATGGCGAGCTGAAATGCTTTCAGTGATGAATTCACAAGCTCAAAATCCATAAAACAATACTAAAAAACAAAAACACTCACTTACCTTGACCACATAGTTTGTTCCATTCACAATCTGAGAAGAATAGACCGAAGGAATGTAAACCTTCGAATCATTTCCATCCTCAACTCTGTCCTCAATCGGTTTCCTCATCTGAATAAAAGGATAAACATTATTATAGTAACACATTACAATAAGGGACATTTCTTTACACTTAATGTAGTGAACCACATTAGTAAACAAGTTAATCTATATATTTAGAAATGCTTTGAATATTGTACATCAGTTTTAATGATTTCAGAGTTTTCAATAAAGGATTAATCCAGAATGATTACTAATCTATATGTTATTAAAGCTGAATTTATTGCAAAAGGCAGTTACATATATATCATTCATACAATGCAACATGGATATAAAAAATATTTGAAAACTAAACAACCCAAAAACAAATAATTAATTTAGTACAAACAATATTACAGCTCACTAGTTAGTCTAGGAGTGATTTTGTGTCTCATACCTCAAGGCAAATCTTTATCACCTCTAGAGTGACCGGTTTCACTGGACTCCAGCCTCCACACATTGACATTACTGCAGTGTGCTGATGATCAGAGAAGAGAAGAGGAGAGATAATCAGTCAGTCTGACTCCCAGAACAACAGTGTTGCACTTTTAAAGTTAAGATCACATGACCTGAAGAACTGTGGGAGGTGTTGTCACACATGTAGAACACAATATACATGGTTTCAAAGGTGTGTTTTCAGTATTCCTTTATTACGAGGTTTGAATGTAGGTTTTTTTCTTCTTCTAGTTAGCTGGTATTGACCAATTAAGATACTGTTGGTCAATTTTGTTCATATTAAGAGTAAGCAATTCTCAAAAAGTATTTTGAATTCTGAAGTACTCTGAAAAGTCTATTACTCACACCATAGCTTTTCTAGTTATGGCTCTGGCTAACACACATTTGTTTTGTTCTAATCAAAAATCACACTAATAATCTGACTGACTTATTTAAGGGACTTAATGGGAATTAAGCACTTTCCAACATTCTGTGAAATTTGATTAACACTGGACTTTTTTTTTTTTTTTTTTGTAGCTCCTAACATAATTCTCAGCCAACTGTTAAGTGAATGGTAAAATATATAAAGGTAAAAATGCCCATAAAATGTAAAAATCAGTTTAAACTTCTTGGAAAATATTGATTTCTATCAGTGTGAACTGACCACCAAGTCAAGTCAAGTCACCTTTATTTATATAGCGCTTTAAATAAAAAAAAGATTGTGTCAAAGCAACTGAACAACATTAATTAGGAAAACAGTTTGTCAATAATGCAAAATGACATTTAAAGACAGTTCATCATTGAATTCAGGGATGTCATCAGCTCAGTTCAGTTTAAATAGTATGTGTGCAATCATTTGCAATCAAGTCAACGATATCACTGTAAATTAAGTAGTGTTTCCAACTAAGCAAGTCAGAGGTGACAGCGGCAAGGAACCGAAACTCCATCAGTGACAGAATGGAGAAAAAACCTTGGGAGAAACCAGGCTCAGATGGGGGGCCAGTTCTCCTCTTCTCCTACAATATGTGTATTCCTTCATTAGTGCATCAATGGTCAGTCATAAAGCTTTTCGTGACACACACACACACAAAAGAAGTCTGAAAAAAGTTGCTAGACCCATAGCTATTGGGCTGCTGTCAAAACTCTCCAGGTTGACCTTAATGCGAAGCAGTGAAGAGACAGTAGAACAGCTCTACAAAGAGACAAAACTTATTTGCAAATCCAACAACATCTCAGAGATCCTGTCTGGTCCCTGCTGTAAGCAGAGGAGGATGGATGATTACACAGTGGATACCACTTTGGGCACCACAGATCTGTGTGATACTGGCAACCAACTTGAACATCATCTTTTGTCTCTATGTCTTGACAGCATGATAGATGAGCTGAGAAACAGATTTTCTGGTGTTCGGGTAAAGCTGCAATCCAGCAGCTGATGACTTTCTTAGTGAGGAATCTCTGAACCTCATTGCAACACATTACAAAATCTAACTTTGTAAAGAGGAAAGTCTGGTAGCGAAACAGTCGAACAGTTCCTGGCAAAAAAGAACAAAGAGGGTGCTGTCTCTGACATGGCCACTGCTTACAAATTTCTGGATCCTGACATGTTTCCTACCCTGAGCTTGGTTTTTCAAACAGCGCTTACAATACCTGTCAGCAGTTCCAGCTGTGAGCGGAATTTAATGAATTGTGTCGTCTACTTACATGACTTAGGCGAACAATGGGCCAGAAGAGACTCAATCATTTTGCTGTTCTACCAATTGAAAAAGGAATCCTCAGCACTATAAATACTAGCATGGTAATCGTTCGTTTTGCTCAAGTCAAGTCTCAAAGATACTTTCTGATGGTTCCACCCTCTAGGAAACAGGCTATAGAACACAGAAAGATAGATTGAAGAATCGTAAAGAAGGATAAAAATGTCACCAAGAGCATGAAGTAGACAAGATACAAACAGCTAGACAGATAAGTTATGAGAAATAAGAACACAATAATAGAAGGGAGCAGAGGCTCTAAATAAATAAATAAACAAACAAACAAATAAACCGTAATGCTAGCATAAATGAGAAATGAAAAAAGAGGTCCAAGTATAATATACATAGATGATTGTATAATAATAATAATAATAATAATAATAATAATAATAATAATAATAATAATAATAATAATAGAAAAGATCTAGAACTTTCTCACACACAAGCTGTAAAAGAGATAATATTGAGTGTAGTATCCGTGTGAGAGAGAAAAAGTAATGAATTTAATGAACATCTTTTTAGTAACAAGACTGTGATGGGAGGAGTAGGAGAAATACTTGTTATAGAGTTGCATACTCTTTTTGTTAATATGTTTATAATTATTAAACTATATTACACACACACAAAAAAAAAGTTCTTCCAAAACACATTTTTCTTGCTTTTGGCATGCTGTCCGGGGAAGGGCACCGAGTTCGGGAATGGCCTGTACCTAGAGTACCTAGAGTTCCCCGTCTATTAATAAAGTGAACTCAAAAGTGAGGAGATGGGGTGGAGGAGGGATGCTGATTAACCGTCAATGGATAGAGGTAAATCAGCGATATTTATACTATGGGATTGGGCAGTATAAAATGCATGGGCGCGAAAATTACATCAGAATCACGACTGAACGCTAGCAAAGCTGATCAAACAGCGACCACGGCGGCTAACGTAATGTCTCGTTCCCGCCTCTCAGGGAACCGAGGTTACGATAGTAACCGGAGACGTTACCTCTCGAGGCAGTAACTCAACATTATGTCAGCTAAGACGTATATGGGAACTGTATAAAATCCCGCCGTGAGAGCAGTGAAGATAAGCGCTGAATGGAGTCAATCACCCCCACACATAAGCAGGACAGTTCTAGCCAATGGCCGTGTCGCTAAGAGTGCTTGCATCTGATAGGCGGAACTAGACCAATGAGACATCTGCTCCGAGCCAAAAAAAAAAAGGCATAATTTCAAGCAATAAATCGCCATCTGCACTAACCAGGGCAGACACAACGCAATAAGCACTCAAGCATGAGAGTTAAATAGAGTTGACGGTGTTAGCGGTGACTACTGCATAAACCATATAATCCATTACACAGAGTTAGCAGCCATGGTAACTACTGTATAGCTGGTTATAACAGAATGAATAAAACTTAACTCACCGAAAGTACATGTGACGCTACAGAGGGTACATCCAGCTTGTAAAAAATGGCGATTGTGTTCTGGGAAGGCCAGCCAGCAGCAAAACAAATACTGGACAGACATACCTCTAGACCAGGCCCATCAGGAAGCATTTATATTGACCTCGCAGAATGAGCTCTGATGTTGAGGGGATAATCCTTCCCCTGGCATTCGATAGCGTCCGCGATCCAGTGAGAACGTGGACAGTGAGCCCTCAAAACTAGAGCTAAATCCCACGGCGGCACGGAGGGCGGCCATGAAGTACACGGTCTCCTTGCTCCCCTGAGAAAACTGATTACCAGAGCGTGCTTACCGATCGTTTGCCCGTCAACCGGGGAACGAAAGCGGCAATAGCGGTCACATACACCTTCAGCGTGGATGGTTTTAAACTCCCGCTATCCATACTGTGGTGTAGAAAGCACAAAACATGCGACACGGAACAGGTCCCTGGGTCAATATAAATGTCCTCGCACCATTTTGTGAAAACTCCCCACTTCTGCGCGTAGCAGCGAATGTTTGATGGCGCTCGCGTCTCTGTAAGTGTGTTTAGCACTCATGAGTGCAGAGCGTCCTGCTTTTTAGGGTCCCCGCAGTGGCCACACATGAAGGTTCCACAGCTCGAGGCTGGCGTGTTATATTGTGCCGATCGCCTGAGACAGCAGGTCCTGCCTGAGGGGGATTCGCCATGGGGGAGCCATCACTAACTCTCTCAGGTCCGCCAACCAGGGCTGATTCGGCCAGTTTGGGGCCACGAGTATAACTGACGCTCTCTCCTGAGGCAGATACACCCAGACGCACTGCTCCCCAGGCTGAAGTAGATGCGTTCGTAGAGAAAAGAACTCCTGGGCTGAACATATCCGGGCTGTTCCACGGTCTCAGAGTGCTGACGCAACTGTGAATGACCGTATGTGCCTGTAGCGGCCACAATGTAGCAGACCCAGATGGCACACTGAAGAAGCCGCCGCCATCAGTCCCAGAAGCCTCTGAAATTCCCTCAGTGAAAATGACCTGCCCGGTCTGAAACAGCAGAGACGATTGAAATGCTCTAGAGAGAGATGGGCTCGCATCTCAATCGAGTCCAAACATATTCCCAGATATGTTACAGTCCGACTCGTAAAAACACACCCTTCTGCATATTCACACGCAGTCCAAGCGTATCCTAACTGTGAAGCATTGTTTCCACGTGACTGATAGCACATCTCTTTAGTGGGCTAAAAACAGCCAATCGTGCAGATAATTCAACATGCGCATTCCGCTCGATCTGAGGGGAAATTTCGCTCTATCGCTCCCTCTCGAGCAGATTGAGAACTTCCTGTCGCAGAACAGGATGGTTTTGGGGCAAAGTCAGTGAAGGGACCACGCCATTGAAGTGGGGAGGTCTGCGTGTGACAGTTTTGTGCCATCGAGAGGCCATTATGATCATGGCTCGTGGCTCTGTGCTGTCTGAGACAGGGTGAGTGACACAATGTTGGGTGCAAAAATTTGGATAGATGCTTCTATAATAAAATTTTTACTCACAAACATTTAAACAAATATGGCAATTGCTTCTATTGTGGAACTCACACAAACAGCTTTTAAACACACATAGCAATCGTCGCCCGAAGGAAATGGGGACATGATGTATTTGAACATGGCACTTGGGGGCGGGGCCTCCCGCGCACTCACTCTTTCACCGTCAGGGAGACGGCTCGATGGTGCGGTGGCTCTCTCGCGGCGCGGGGTCCTCAACTGACCCTGACGTTTCCTCTCAGGCTCTTACCACTGCTGGTTTCGGCCGAAACGAGCATCCGGTTCAAAGCAGGGTGCCACGGCGGACTATTTAGCTAGTCTTAGAGCCTGCCGAGGTGCATAAGAGCAGAACCTCGCAGATGAAGGCTGGAGTGAGCGATGGGGCATCACGTGGCTCATCGCCTTGGCGTGCTTTCTGCGTCTCTGGGAAAAGCTCCATGACGTCATCAAAGAGGCCGGAGGGAGCAACTGGAACATTTAGGAGCGTTCTATGGTCTGCGTCTTCCAGGACAGCTAGGGTAAACCATAGGTGCCTGTAAGGACGACCATGAGCCCCATGAAACGGCTGAGCAGAGTGCTAGTAGCCATCAGCGCGAGATCAGTTGCCGCGCGCAGATCCCTGATGACGTCAGCGCTACTGTGCCGCCGTCTGCCTGAAACACCTTGAGTATTGCTCTGGCATGAAGAACAGAACCTGCCTTCCCTCAGAAGTATAGGCTTTGTTCGTCTAAGGGCCGTGAACTGCATGGCTTGGAAGGCACAGGTGTGCAGTAATGGTCTCCTCGATGAGGGGAGGGTTTCCGCCCCGTCCTCATGCGTGAACATGGCCTGCGTAGCAGAGTGGGTGCGCGCCGATTGGGGTGCAGCCCACGACATCACCACGAGCTCTTGCATGCCTCAATGCCGTCTGGTAGCAGCTCGACTGGAGGAGCCACGAGTCCAGTTACCCTTCACAGGCTCGTCAGGTGCATTGTAAGTGAGACCCAGCTCCGTGACGGCCTTTCCAAAGACCCTGGTGAGCTCCTCCTGGAGGTCTGCAGGGCCCTCTTTGTCGGGGCAGTCTTTTTCCCAAACCTTTTCCTACGTCGAAAGCGACATGGAGTCGTTTCCTCGCCAGCTCCGAAGAGGACGAAGTTCGTGGGGCGGAAGCTATCGTCCACCACGCCTTCGGGCGGGGGAGGGCCCACCAGCGGCTCGCTGGCGGCAGTGGGCCTCATTCCTGCTGTTTTCCGAGCCACTCTGGCTCTGAGGGCGCACACTAGCAGCTCGGCACAGTGGGCGCACATGTGGTCCGTGTGAGAAACCCAGGCAGGTCACACAGAACTGGTGAAGGTCCGAATCTAGCATTAGCAGCCATCGGATGCGGAGAGGAAAAACAGGGTGAGTAGTCCTCTATTGCATCTTCCACGATGACTTAGATAAGACTTCTAGCGTTCAGTCGTGATTCTGACGTAATTTTCGCGCCCATGCATTTTATACTGCCCGCTGACCTGTCAGTATTTGCATGCTTTGCGTCAATTAGCTAGCTGTCCCCAGCTGGCGTTAGCCAATAAGATTTCAGTGAAAGTGGAGAAGGGAAGAGTTCCCATATACGTCTTAGCTGACATAATGTTGAGTTACCGCCTCGAGAGGGAACTTCATGTGTGACATGTTGGGTGCATTTTGTCCAGGGAGATGTTTTCTGCAACCCTTAAATGTTTACAGTTTTGTGCACAAAATTAAATGTTTTATCTTTCTGCATGCAACATGCAGAAAGTGTAAATGCATCATAGTATAAATATCGCATTATGTTAAACATTCCTTCAATGGATGAAATTGAGCAAACTTGTCGCCCCATTGAAAAGTAATGATTTCTTACATCACGAATAGCCTTTGAGATATTCTTGAAACATTTTCAGCTTTAAGCAAGCAAACAACTTTATTTGTCCACTCCAGCATAAAGCATTTTGACAACTAGTTTCTGAAAAACATAATAATAATAATACCAGGTCATTGGTTAAACAAAACTGATACTTACCTGAGGTTCATGACCAGAGCAAATCACAAAAGTTGGAAGAGAGAATACAAAATGCATGAAAGAGTGACAGAAAAATAAGATTAAATAAGGTTAAATATATTAAAATGTAGCTAAAATCTCTCTCTCTCTCATTCTCACACACACACAACATACCATCAGTGTTCTCCAGACCAGAATCCCATCCTCATCCTCCTGAACTACTAATAATGTCCTCTGATAAAATAAAATAATATCCTATCCCAACCACATAAAATCAAATGAAATGTGAAAACATCATACACAAGACAATTGTGTGTTCACTGGCATTTAATGTTTGTACAGAAGAATCAGCCTTTAAGCTGATAAACCGCAATGTACAATGATGGCAAACAAGAAATAATTTAGCAACATATTTACATGGAAACACAACAAGAGTTCATTCACAGTTCCAGCAGAAACAAACATAACATCCGTGCAGTGCAGCTGTACATGTGTGTGTTTCGCTCTGACATCCTCATGTGAAAGAAAACGCTTCTCTTTGTCAAAAACATGGCTGAATTCATACAGAAAAGCAAACTGATGCCAGATAAATAATACTCTCAACACAGAACTAGTGATCACTATCAGGAGTCAGTTCACAATGATTAAACTAGAGGAGAAACCTGACAAATCACTGTCCCAAAATAAAGATTTTATCATTATTTACTCACCTTCATGTTGTTTCAAACATTTACATTTTATTTTTACATTAGATTGTGATTAATTACATCTAAAATATATATATATATTTTTACATATGTGTACTGTGTATATTTATTATGTATGTATAAATACACACATGCATGTATACATTTCAGTAAAATATGTTTATATATTTATAACATAAATGATATGAATATAAATATATACATGTAAATACTCTGTGTTTATACATAGATAATAAATATTCACACATCATGTAAACAATTTATTTTTTTATTTTTTATGCAATTAATCACAATTAATATTAGTACAAGTATATGCAAGACTGTATTCTGGAGTCATGATTTGGATGACAGTACTTTTATTGTTTTTAAATTAATTTTGAATTGATTGGCGTTTAACTGCTGTTTTTATGGAAAAAGTTACACAGCAATACTTTCAAGTGTTTAATTTTGTGTTCCTCTGAAAATAAATCTTTAAACTGGTTCAAACAACACAAGGAGGAGGAAATATTTAAAGCTTAAAAAAAAATAATTTAAAGCTTGTGACTTTATTTTCAAGTACATTTTAAGCACAGTTTAATTGTATTAAAATATAAAAAGTGCAATTAATATTATAAATTATGTGTTTTTATTTGTATTACAATGATGATATTTTAAGGGTTAAATGTGCTTAATTGTCATGAAAATAATGTCAAAATACAAATTATGCTTTAAATCCCTTTAAAAAATAGGCTTAACTTTCTTTAAGCAAAATATTCTTGTTTTTTTTCTTTCGATTCACCTTCAGGGTAAGGTATGAAGTGGGCAATTTTTTGACAAGTTTTGTGAGAGTTGCCCAGTAAGAGATGGGCTAAATGAAAAAGAAACTCTTGTTTTAATAGTGGTTGTGTTACGTGTAATAAAAACTGTATTCTCCAGTTAATGTACAAGGAACCCTATCAGATGTAGGAAACACACACTTCTTTCTTTTATACAACACATTTCAGCTGGTGAGCAAAACCTTCATTTGACAGTTAAGGAGTAATAATTAGTTAATACTTAAAGCCCAAAACAAGCTTCCATGAGTATAAAATGACTAAACAGAAAGTGGATTCAGAATTTCTGATGTAAACTATTCACACTCACAAACCTCCTTCAACCAGCATCATTTCATAAACAAGAAATAAAAATCACTGGTGCTGTGATTAGTCTGTGACTGAACCGCTCTTAACCAGTGAGTATCATTAGCTGTTTTAAGTCTTTTTTCACATTTCTCCCGATCCGGCTGTGGTTTACTTTGTAGGAGCTAATTAGTTTGGCTTTTTATTCTTCTGCTACAGGCGGCATGTTTTCTATTTATCTCTAAAACTTGTCTCACCATGAAAATGCCCATCTCAAGCTTCTGTTTCATTTCATTCTCACAATGTACTTCACTGAAGCCACAAAACACCTTGATATCCGGAAGTCTCCATAGAAAAGACCCGATGGAGCTGGAATGACCAAATTCCCCTCCGTTCCTACAGTACCACACACTAGTGCTCAAACCTCCTCGTCCGGCTCTGTAAAAGATATCTTGATGTTAGATGTGTCCGGCGGCTCGTGGAGGGCCACTGGATCAGAGCAAGTCCGCTCTGTGGATTTTTGCTTTTTTTCATCCTTTTGCTGAACCAAACACATCCTTCTCCATCTGTGTAGGCCTTATAAAAGTCTTCAGGCAGGAGTTGAACAAGTCTCAAACGTTTACTCAAACGACATGAGATTCGCTGGTATCTAGAGTGAAAAGAGTGATCACAGCGTTATGCAATTATAGTTTATCTGTTCAGAGCAGCTGGAGTATATGACAACTTGCTGAATTACTATAGAACACATTTAACCAGAATTTTACAAATACATATGAATTAATATAAATACACTACCATTGACTCTTCTGCTGGCTGAGGCTGCATTTTAATATAATTTTTGTATTAAAACTACTGTAATGTTAATTAAAACTACAGTAAAATCCGTAATATTGTGAAATATTAATTGCAATTTAAAATACCTGAAATGTAAAATACTCTTTCTTTCTTTCATTACTCCAGTCTTCATTGTCCCATGATCTTCAGAAATCATTCTAATATGCTGATTTGCTGCTCAAGAATCATGTCTGATTATTATCAATGTTGAGAACTGTTCATATTTTTGTAGAAACTGTGATAAGTTTTTCTTCATCCACTCTTCAAGTTTTACGCTGAGGAGTCGAGAACGTGTCCCGGCAACAGTGAATGGTTCAAGATTGTGGCATGGGGACATAATGTCTCGGTTCCCTCCATCAGGGAAAGAGAGTTACATACGTAACCGAGACGTTCCCTATCTGTCGCTCACTACGAGTTATGACAACATACAGGGTCCTATGGAAAACGCCACAACCTGAACACCATCACAACCCTGTGGCGCTGCAATTGTTGACAAGCCACGGTGTGTCACAAAAGCTACGCTAAAGGTTGTAAACTTCCCAAAGCCCCAGTGCAATTCCACTGACCTTGGTTCCGAAGGGGACCAAGAGGGTGAGTACATCACTGCTGGAGAAGGCCATGCTGCTGTTCCATCCAAGTTTTTGGAAGGGATTCAACCTTCAGTGAAATTTTGCTTCAAATCTTTCCTGTTTGTTCTTTCAGCTTGGCAGAACGATGGGGAAGCAAGCCTTAGGGAAAAGGTCGCTACGGAGACCACATCCTACAAGGCAGGTCCTACCTTAGAGTAGGGATGGAACAACTGCAAGCAGAGACTGACAGAGCAGGTCTGTCAAGGGAAGACACAGGTTTACCAAGAGGGAAACCTTACCATGGAAGAATACACATACGGGATTACCCATAGAGAATCAAGCAATATGGACACCTAGCCCAGTACAGGGGCTGACCGTGACTACACATTCAAGATGTTGACGCAAAAATGTATTATCAAATGCATCCAGGATTGGTTTAGCGATCAACCTGAAGGACGCGTACTTTCATGGGCTTGCTATCACCAGTACTTGGCCTGGCGCCAGACTGTGCCACCAAGTCTGACCGCCGAGGGTGCTGGAGGTTGCTCAACCAGGGTAGGGCCCTTTCTGCTGACCTCCAAAGCAGACCAGGAGCTGCTCAGAGCTTCTGAAGCTCTGGGTGTGGTCCACGTATATGTGAAGTGCTCTTACAGGACAGAGCAATGTCAAAGCTGGATCCGCCTCCTCCAGGGGCAGTGCTTGCAGGTTCACCATCTGGTTGAATAGAAGGCACTCTTCACTTACCGAAAATGCTTGGAGGTCCCCGACCCTCTTGATGGAAGTGAGCATGATCAGGAGCACTGTCTTGAGAGACAGGAACTTGAGCTTGACTGAATCCAGCGGCTCAAAGGGACCCCTCAGCCAGAACAATAGAGAGGTCTCAGGAGGATATCAGGGGTGTCCTAGGAGAATTTAACCTCCTGGCACCCCTAAGGAATCTAATCATCAAGTCATGCCTCCCCAGAGACTAGCTGTCCACTGCATTGTGATGGGCTGCAATGGCAGCCACATACACTTTCAAGGTGGAGGGTGACAGCCTACGCTCCAGACTTTCTTGCAAGAAAGAAAGCATGACTCTGAACGAGCATCTCCGGGGCTCTTCTCGATGAGAAGAACAGCAATTAGTGAATAGACTCCACTTCAAAGCATAGGCCTGCCTCGTGAAGGGGGCTCTAGCCTGAGTGATAGGGCACTATCCCACTTTTGTGTGGAGGTTTCAAAGATCTGGACGTGGGTGCCATATGGTGCCCAGCCCCCGATGAGAGAAGGTCTCTCCTCAGGGGGATGCACCAGGGAGGGGCTGTCGTGAGGAGCATGATCTCCAAAAACCAACAGGTGCAACCAACAGGGCCTGCTTCTCGTCCTCCTGGCTGGGCACGCTCGCTGGTGAGACGTGCTGTCATACTCAGAGTCTAGCTCCATACCGAGATAAGAGATTCTCTGCAGAGAGGACAGCTTGCTCTTCTCTCTGTTGACCTGAAGCCCCAACTGACTAAGGTGCCGAAGTACCAGGTCCCTGTGATTGCAGGTCCCTCTCGGGGCTGGGACATGATCAGCCAGTTTATTGAGATAGTTGAGGATCCCGACTCCCACTTTCCAGAGTGGGGCAAGGTCGCCCTCCACGATCTTCTTGAAAACATGGGGGGACAGGGAGAACCGAACTGTCACCAAAGTCTCGAGAATGCCAGTGAACTTGGGAGGTCCCCGCGCAACCTCTTGGCCACTGGTGAAAGGGGGCACCGTGGGTGAGAATGAGGAGGCAGTGTGTCGCTCATTGTCAACCCACAAGCCTTGCAACTCAGAGGAAAGGGAAATTGCTCTTTTATTGAAAATGTGAATACCGGACCAGCGATGGAACAGAAAGAAAAAACTGAAGATTCTCCACATGGCCCTCCTCTGGGGGAAGGAGTGGCACTGTCTCCATCACCTCCTGAAAAGCAGTTTGCCACATCTCCGAGTTCCCTGTGTCAGGGCCGCTTCGTAGTTGAAGAACTCTCATCATGGGGCGGAACCAATGTGAAAGACGCAGGAGGGCGCCTAAGGAGATGAGCAGGCTGAGGCACAGCCCACGATGGAACGGTGGCAGCCAGAGGATCATGTCGGGGCAAGATGCGCTGTATGGCCTCAGTCTGCTTTTGTACTGCTGGGAACTGCTCTGCACAGCCCTCGACAGCTTCGTCACACAGGCTAGCCTGGGAGATGGGAGCATCAAGAAAGTGCACTTTGTCAATGTCTCTCATCTTGACCAGGCTGAATTAGAGATGGCACTACTGGACCACCAGAATGGACATCGCCTTTCCGAGGGACTCTGTCGTGACTTCCCTCGCCCGGAAGGGTGAGGTCAGTCACTGTGCACAGCTCCTGCATCAACCTCAGGTTAGCCTTGGCTTGTTGAATTTGCAGGATTGCCATGCCATGCAGGGCAGAGTCAGCTTGGCCCACATCACTGCAATCTTAGGTAGCATACAGGATTTGGACAGGAGATGTAGACTATTCCTCCCAAAGGCGCCATTTTGTGGGCACAGGTGCACCGCAATCGGACTCTCCTTCTGGGGAATCACGACGCACCCCCTAGCTGCCCCACCATTGAGGGTAGTGAGGATGGAGGAAGGAAACGAGCGGCTGAATGCCCAGACATGGAAGACATTATCATTATCAGAGGACAAGAAACGACCGCATCCAGAAGGACACGGACAAAACAGCGTCTTTAAAATGACGCAAATCGTCCGTGATTTGCTCTTTTATGAAATCTGATCTTTTAGTTGAGGCACCCGGGGGAATTGCTGAAAGGGACACCACTGTTCTCGCTGTATCACCAACCAGAACAGCTTCCCGACACACAGCAGATGAATGGCTTTGTGGAGTTTAACAGCTTTTCATACAACCACTCGGCTCCGATAGCAAAAAGAGTGGATGCACCTGAGGCCTATTCAGGTATGTAAAATCAACTAGCCAAGTGAGACCCCATATGTCATTTGACATAACTCCTAGTGACCGACAGATAGGGAAATTATTTTTCTATATACACGCTCAGAAAAAAAGGTACAAAAGCTTTCACCAGGATGGTACCCTTTCAAAAGGTAAACATTTGTACATTATTTACCCCTAAAAGATACATATTTGTATCTAGAGTGCAAATATCAGTATCTAAAAGTATCTTTTGAACAGGTACTGGGGTCCAGTGACAGCTTTTCTACCTTTTTTTCCTGACACTGAGCTGTTATACAGTCCTAATGAACCAGTGCCTGTTGATACCTGAGGTCTTCTTCTCCGACTCGCCTCCTCCAGGTGTCTGTGCCACATGATCGCAGTGAACCGATCGCTTGTCTGAAACTTGTAAACATTCCCTGAGAAACACAGACATTCTGCTTGAGTTATATAATAAAACATAATTCATCATTAACAATGACTAAATTAGTAATTTGGTGAAGACTGTCATTATAAAAGCACTATTAAATAGCAGACTGACCTTTGTCAGGATGGTTGAGCTGAAAGATGTTGGGTTGAGCCGGATCATCTGGCAGCACCACCATCCAGCCCACAACACACACTTTCTTACACGGCGAAGACTTGTACTATGTGTTACACAGAGTGAGATTCCATAAAATGTTATTTTTATATAAAATGATACTTTATTTCTTCATTTTTCATTTATTTAAAAATAAATAAAATGTATTATTCTAATAATGCATTATTTATTTAAATATATATAAATCTTTGCATCACTCACATGTTTCCGTTCTGTGGCTCGCAGGGCTTTGGATCCGTAGAATATGAGAGTGGAACCACAAAGTGTGATCCAATACCGCGTCCACGAGGCAAGCTGAATAAAAAACAACCAAACAAAACATATGAATAATGATGCAAATTCAACTAAACAGAGCTGGGCAGTGCTCTCTAAATCTATGTGATATCTAAGTTCCTGTAGCTCAAAGAAGAGAACGACAGAAAATCAGTGTTTAATTCCTAGCGATCTAATGTTCACCTGCAATGCAATGCAAGCATCTGGCAAACACATTCATGGTAATGCAGGGATATCTTTTAGGATTTTATTTTTAGATACACAGATGAATGTAGAATTATTTTCCGATGTCTAGTTTTTGTACGTGTTGATCACTAGATGGAGTGCTTGAGTCAAAGATTCAGTTAATTCAACGCCACAGTGATGCACTTTCTGGTCAGTGTGAAGGTTTCTAGAATACTGTCATAAACCTTTTACCAAATATATTTTAACATATTCATTGCAATTTAACTGAAATGACTGAACCTAAAAACAGGAGCATGATAAATTGCTAATCTTAAAATATGATCCTTGTATATCTATTATGTATATTTAAAAAAGTGTCTATATTTATATTCATATAATTTAAACTATAAATCTAGAACTTATTTTTCTGAAATATATGCATGTTTATGTATTTATGTATACATAATAAATATACACAGCACATACATTATTATTACATTATTTACATATGTAAACAAAAACGTTTATTTTTAATGCGATTTATCGCTTGACGGCACTAATAAAAAGAATAATAAAATGTGTATATATTATATACACACACACACACACACACACACACACACACACACATATATATATATATATATATATATATATATATATATATAAATTCTGGATTCATAAATATCATGCATGCACAATTTCAAAGCAAATTCATAAATATCTTTTCTACTGAATGTTGGCAATGCTGAAAAATATTTAACCATAGATTTTTAACTCATTTTTGTTCCCTTCCTGTTCACCTTGGGTTTCCTGCCTTCCTTCAGCAGGGTCTTCCTCTTCAGCGGCCCCTCCATCGTGACTCCACCCGACTCTACATGAGCCAGACTGGACTCTGCTACTGACGAACTGCACAGAGGGAATCACATTAGCCCAACACCTTCACCGTGTGTGTGTGTGTGTGTGTACTGCTGCAGGCGTTCCAGCTCACATCTGATGTGAGGATGTGATGGAGCTGCTGGAGATCTCAGGCTGAAGTGAAATGTGAGTTTGAGAGAGTAAAGAGAGCGCTGATGCAAGATAGAAAGAGTCCCCTTCACCCACTCACAAGATAGCAGCTCTGTTTCAAAACCTAGTGAGCTTTACACACACACACTCTCGATGTGAAGATTGATTTAAAAGGCAAATTCTCAATTCTCAAATTTTAATTAAAACACATAAAAGGGAGAAAATTGTCTATTCTACACAATATTTGATTTAAAAAAATGTAATTGAAAATATCAGTTAATATCTTGCACTACCCTTCTCCCTACACTCTCAAACTGATATATTTGCATCAATATGGATTAGTGCTGGGCAAATTAATCACGACTCCAAAATAAAAGTAATTCATAATTCATTCAAAAAAATCCTTTCATAATACATAATGACTAAAACTAACTTTATTATTTAATTACTTAATTATTATTATTTACTTTAATTCATATATTTTAATCTAATCTCTGTTGTTTATTTTCACCCAACTTTTTATTCAATAATTTATTTATTCAAATCCACTAGTTAGTTTAAATCTTTTGAATCTAATTATTCTATTATCTAATCATTTTTATTTGTTTACTATTTATTTTAAGTAGTTTCTTTATTTAATTATTAAAAAAAAATGTTTATGCTGTTTTTCATTCAACTTTGCTGCAGACCCCAGTCTACTAAATGACTGAATGTGAATGTAAATGTGAGGAGCTCTATTTGAGTGCTGAACATGTACAGTGTCACACTAGTTAGGATGCAGCATCAGAAGGAAGTCGTCTAGGTAGACATGACAGGACAGGACAGTGGACCGCAAGCCCACAGGTTAGGTTTTGGACCAGAGCTTTTCACTTCTATTCACATTTGTAAATGTAATGTTTCTGGCTTCCAGTGTCATTCCCATACAGCTCGTTTTGCTGACTTACCATATTATATTATCTTAATTCTGAACACACTGGTTTGTAGTGCATACCATTTACTGCACATTGTTATTCTTCTCATATTTCCCTAAAGTGGCTAATGAGCCGGAAGCCACACAGAGTCACAGAAAACGGCCTACTTCCCCATTGAACAAAAAGATGGATAAATACAGTTCTATAAGCATCCTGAGATGATGACAATCTGACAGCTGGACAAAGAGAGAGCAGGTGACAGACGTGACAGTCTTCAGACTAAACCAGAAAAGAGAGGAAACTGGAATGTTGAAGAGGAGACGCTGCATGCCAAGACAGGTGAACCCGATGCCCCAGAGGAATGGAGGAGGTGACCTTTGACCCAGGCAGGGGTTTGTACCTGTGGCCATGGCTGCGGCCTCTGGGGGAGCTGCGGAGAGGAACCCTCCAGTTAGGGCCCAGAGTCGCGTACATGCGGCCCCTGTTTGCACAGTCGCCACAATGACATCACTGATCTACAAGATTGCAACTTTTGTCTGTGACTTCAAATCTACTGATACACACGTGTGGCTATTCTCTACAACTACAATCTCCGTGGTCCCAGATGCTCAGGGGTTTCTGACCAAAAATACCAATTCAAATACATAAATCTTAAATTCAGACCTAAATATATATTTTTGAGAATACACACGGACTCTCTCTGACAGAATTAAATGAAAACTGAATAAAATATTTAACTGAAAATGTATTTAAATGTTTATTAGACCAGTTTTTGTTTCAGTAGATGTGTTAGTGTGTTTTGCTTTTTTTACTGTATGTATATCAAAGCGCCACGCTTCCTGTGGAATGGACATATATAGATGTTAAACATTTATATACATTTATAACCAGAAACAACAACTAAAACAATCAGTACTGTTGAGATAGGAAAAATTAAATAAAAGTTATTCATCTGATTTTATAAATCCCATTTTAAACTTCCGGTATGAAAGAGTTGCATAAGGTTGTACGGTAACAGTTTACAGTACAGTTCATTTCAGTTCACACGAACAAACAAATACTTCTAAAGCATGCATCTTAGTTAATGCTAATATCAACATTTACTAATACAGTATTAAAAATCGAAAGTTTTTATTACAGTTATTCAATGGGCCAGAACTGACAATGAACTGTTGTATTTTCATCATCTAATGTTATCAAGTATTCATAAGTACTTTAACAATGTAATGCTCATTTAAGTTAGTTAATGCATTGCTTGACGTGAACTAATGTGACCCTAATGTGATAAAAACCCATCAGATAATGAAATAAAAAATGAGCTTGATGATGTTTACTCAAAAAAAAAAAAAAAAAAAAAAAAAAAAAAGACTCACCTCTCGACCCCCGGAGAAAGATCTTCACAGAACGAACTCTGACTGCTGCCTGAGAAAACACAAGCCAAACAAACCTCACAACAGTTTCCATCTGAACACACATCCAATGTTTTCTCATCACTGAAACATTAAAGGTCCCCTTCTTCTTGATTCCATGTTTTAAACTTTAGTTAGTGTGTAATGTTGTTGTTAGAGTATAAATAATATCTGTAAAATTCTAAAGCTCAAAGTTCAATGCCAAGCAAGATATTTGATTTAACAGAATTCGCCTACAAAAAACGACCCGTTTGGACTACATCCCTCTAGTTCCTGCAGTAATAACGTCACTAAAACAGTTTTTTGACTAACCACTGCCCACATGAATTCACAAACAGGGGGGCGTGGTCTTGTTGTGCTCCGACGGAGAAGAAGGAAGAGCTGTTTGTTTTTGTCGCCATGTTGTTGAAACGCTGTTTTTTTTTATCTCTGAGTCCAATCCTCTTTGTTTGGGCTTCCCAGGAACGCTGTACTTTGAGATTAATGGTTACAATTTATGTTTAGCTCGGTTCCCGAAAATTATAATGCACATTGTAAAACTATGTGCAGCTCATTTTGCTGAGGACAGCTTACTAAGGACAACTTTCTCAATCTCAATCAGTTTAATGTCAGATTCGCACAAAGATTATTCTTGAAAGATGGAGCAGTTCCCTCTTTGTCTGGAGAAGGCGTTGTTTATGGACCACAACTGGTAAGTGTATTTTATTATTTAAGTTGGTGCGTTTAACAGTTTCTGTAACTTATTACACAAAGGGCAACGCTGTTTAGCTTTGTTAACTAGATGTTAGGGCTGTGCAAAAAAAACTAATGCAGTTTTCAAGCGCATCTCGTCAGTAAAAACACTCCTGTGATTATAAGTACATCTCCAGCACGTGCTTTCTAGCCCAATCACGTTAGCAGGAGGGCAGTGCGCGCTCAGCTGCTATCGAATCACAGCACAGGAACCGCTGGCCCAATCAGAACTCGTTACGTATTTCTGAAGGAGAGGCTTCATAGAACAAGGAAGTCATCAGCCCGTTTTTGTGACAGTGAAAACAGCAGTATACAGATAGGTGAACTGTGTGAAAATACTGTGTTTTTTTACACGCGAAACATGAACACGTTATATCGCACATTGTAAACACAATCAAAGCTTCAAAAAAGCGCGTAAAACGGGACCTTTAAGACCACTGGGGCTACAAACTGTAATATATAATCTACATATGCAATAATCTACATATATAGCTGCCGTGAAATGACATTCATTTTACTGACCAATCAGCATGCAGGATTAGAAAATATATTCTGAATAATATTAACAACACAAAGTTTTGACTTCCTGCAGATACAATCCTGCACTTACACTATGGAAGCACACTGTGTCAGGCATCGAGAAACTGAAACCACAAGACTTGCATGAGTTTGCATGGGATCTGTGTGGTAGATTCTCTCTTTGTACAGTTATATTTAGTCTTTCAACTCTGTTGCCATGGTGATATAATGGTGTTCTGTTCCTTCTGCACAATGCATGCATTGATATCAGAAATCTGCTTCATCAGAAGTCGATAACCAGCTCATCTACACTAGTACAGTAGTCCCACCACAAATATGAGTATTAAGATACTTTACAGATGAAATTCCAAGGATGGTTTTACTGAATCCTCTTTATATAAAAATTACTGACTTTATATGCTGTAAATTCATGTTAAGCAATATATTTGACACTATATGGCAAATGTTGTCTGTGTGACTTTAAACTGCATCTTACAGCTCTATATATTGAGTTGAATATATAACTTGATTTTCTGCAAAGTTGCTTTGAAACAATGTGTATTGTAAATATAACTATTCAAGTTAAAATTTGACTTGTCTAATTCATGCCGCTGCTTTAACAATAATAATAAAGCTTCAAATAATATATTTTTTAATAATCAAGAATGCTAGATTTGTTTCCTTCCAAGTGCATTATTGAACCACATTTTTATGCATTTTTTTCCATTTTAAATTGAGGTCTGATTTAAAATGATTTTCTGTGGAAATTAACATTATGTCAGAAGATGCATTAAAGCTGGCACATTCCTCAAATATTACGTGCAGGCTTGTGCAGATACCTATAGAGACGCCGTTGGACACGGATGAGCTGTGAGGGTTGTTCCTCGCTGGACTCTGGGACTCCAGGAAGCTGTCGTCCAGCAGGTGACGTGGTTTCTCTGTGGGGAACGTCGCACTTTTACTCTCCACCACACCGAAGTGCCACATCATACTGCGAGAGACAGTCAGAAAACCATCATGAGGCATGAGATTGTGTGACACAGAACGTTTCCAGGGAGAAGTACGTTTGACAAACTAAAAGCTTTAATGTTTAGTATGCAGTAGCACAGTTAACGATGGTAAGGTTTTTGTTCTGCTTTTCAAAGACATCTCTTCTGCGTACCAAGGTTGCATTTGTTTAATAAATTTAAAAATGCAGTAAAATACTAATATGGTCAAATATGATTACAATTTAAAACCACTGTTTTCTATTTGAACATATGTTAAAATGTAATTTATTCCTGTGATGCACAGCTGTATTTTCAGCATCATTCCTCCAGTCCTCAGTGTCACATGACCTTCAGAAATCATTCTTATATGATGATTTGCAGCTCAAGAAACATTTCTGATTATTAACAAATTAAATCTTGAGTAGAATTAAATAAAACATAAATACATAAAACTTTCTTTGTTAATGTCAACTAGTAGACAAGGTAACATTTATCATAGTAAAGATTAACTTGATTTACTAAAATAACTCCTGAAATTAACTAAAACTGGTTTATAGAGGTCTATAGGGGCTAAAAAAACTATAGAGGTTATATATAATAATATAACTTTTTTAAACAAAAAGTGCAATAATAATAATAATCCTTTACATTTATGCTTTTAAATATTTCAGAAAGCTGTGCCTCTGTACTCCTGAGTGCATGATTTTAAATACATCATATTTATTTATTCATTATGATTTGATGAATATCAGGTTAAGAAAACAGCATTTATTTAAAAATAGAAATCTTTTGTAAAACAACAAGAACCAAAAAAAAAACCTTTATCAATTTAATGCATCCTTACTGAATAAAAGTATTAATTTCTTTCCAAAAATCATACTGACCCTAAAAGTTTGATCTAAATACAGCATGTAAGTGTGTGTGTGTGTATGAAGAGACAAAACGGACGCGTTTCCGAGGCTGTGGCTCTTCCTGTGGCGCGAGGGCGGCGGGGTGGGGATGTGAAGCCCCACAGTGGCGTCCGGACAGGTGGGCCGTCGATTATACCGGACCGACAAACACAACTCAGACGGACCTGAATGAAACAGACAAAGAGAGAAAGAGAGAAAAGCAGCATGAGTTTTCCTTGAACATGCCTGATTGTTCTCAGTGTCACACTCAATGAAACATAATGAAAGAAAACAGGTGGAGACTCTGTCAGCGCAGCCTCTGCTTTAGCGATCACAAATGTTAACATCCTCTAGTCCTCTGGAGGGAGACAGATTCAACACAGCAATGATCATTCACTCCTGAGAGAGCATGCACATGTTCCCGTCAGGGAGGCTTTTCTACTGCTGCACCATGAAGGCATTAGTAAAAAAGTATTTTTGTATTGTTATAGACCTAAGTTAACTTCCGGTCTGTGTTATATCGGTCTGGCTGTTAAAGCCAAGGTGATGAGTAAACTGAAGTTGGGCTCAGGTGGTTGTGCTGCGGGATGTGTTTCCCATACATTTATTTATTTTTGGAGAGATCGCCACAATTTTAAAACTGATCGATTTTCAAAAAGGCTTCGTTAAATAAACACGAGTAACGTAACATTACGTAACGTACTGCACGTTTAATAATAATAATAATTCCTTACATTTATGTTTAAATATCAAAACGAGGCACAGTTGTTTTTATATCGCTGTATTTCTGAAGGAGGGCTTGCTGTTATATGCCTGATAGCAGCGTGTGAGCATACCAGCTCTGCTTCGTTTACAGCTGTTACTGGGAAAACCTCTATTTCTCGCGCTTTATGTCTATGCTTTAAAACATCACCTGCTGGCAAATAATGAATTGCATTTTCATTAAGTCCGCCTGATCCACGCAGCAAACATATTTTGTTTGTTATCAAAAAATATCTACTCTAGAGGGACTTGACTGTTGTTATTGATTCTATTTGGAGTCTACCGGAAGTTAAGTTAGGTCCACAAAAGCGCTCACGCGCATTAACGTTTGTTTATGTTGATGCCGTTGAAACCGTCTATAAAATTATGTTATTGATTCATATTTAGAATTATTTTTTTGTTTGTATTTTAATTAGTTTACTTTATGTGCTTTTTAAAATATACATATATTTTTACATTTCTGTGTAGCTTTTATTTAATTTATTTTATTATTTCAATTCCAGACTTACAAGACACTGGTGTATTTAGTATTATTGATTTAATGATTGATTTCTTATTTTTAATTAGATTTTTTTTTTTTTTTTTCAGGTTTTATTTTAGTTGTAGCAATTAGTTTTATTTTTATTAATAAAAAAATATTTTTATTTGGTATATTAATATTTCTATTAAGATTTCATGTTTTTAATATTTTAGATCTGATTTTATATTTTAATATAATATTATCTGTTATTGTATTACTATTATTTGTTTTTTTTTTGTAATTGTTATCCATTTTGAAATATTTCTATTTAGATTTTATTTTTTTTATTTACATTTTACATTTAAATGAGAACAAGGCTATTTTAATATTATATTTTTTAATTACATTATATTATTAATATAGTATTTATTAACATTTTGAATTAGCTATAATTTTTAAATGTTTATTTTTCATTTTACTTGAAGTTTTAGAAATGTTGTCAATCACTT
The DNA here is from genome assembly GCF_023724105.1 of Carassius gibelio. Taxonomy (NCBI): domain Eukaryota; kingdom Metazoa; phylum Chordata; class Actinopteri; order Cypriniformes; family Cyprinidae; genus Carassius; species Carassius gibelio. The sequence goes on along the minus strand of NC_068400.1, from coordinate 13,960,145 downwards.
TATCATTTTAAAATATTTTAGCTTTCATTTATTTATTTTTTATTTCCGTTTTACATTAACGTGCAACCAGGGTTCTTTTAGCACCGTTTATATACTATTTTTTATTTTTATATATTCAGTTTTCAATTTAATATTAGTTTAAGCTTTATTCATTTTAATGTTTTTTTTTTTTTTCCATTTTATTATTTTAAGTTTAAAATAAAATGAACGTATAATATATTTTTAATTTACTTCAGTTTTATTGCAATGACCGGAAACTAATTGGAGTAGTTTTCTTTAGGAAACAGTTTGGAAACAGTCATTAGCAATGCAAAGACTGAGGACAATTTCTCTTCCAGTTGCTCATAATTAGCAGTAGATTACTTTGACATGTAACTAATACTGCAGATGCAGTTTAGCACATTTACAGCAGATGCTTTTATCCAAAGAGAAAATGGAGTATAACTATTAAAAGTCTGAACAATTCACATGTTCCCATGGATTACTTAAAGCAATAGTTCATCCAAAAATGGAAATTCTGCCATGATTTCTCACACTCATACTGTTCCAAACAATGATTTTCTTCCAAAATATCTTCAGTTATAAGTCATAGTTTGAAGGCACGTAGGGTGAGCACATGTTTGGGTGAACTATCCCTCTAAACTTCATTATCTCATCACATGCAGCCTTCAAAACAGGCGAATCAGAGAGTCTCAGGGTTTTCCACGGTGTTCAAAAACACCTTCAGGCATCATGGGAAAGGGAGAACAATGCAGGACAGCATGCTGAGACACTTACACACCAGAAGACACCTTTAATAGAGCGACTGGAGCCTAAACTGTGATCGTTCTCTTCCAATCTGGGTCAGACGATGGTTTTGTGTTTCTCATATTATATAAAAACCTGAATGCCATAGTGGGACGTTTAGGAAACGATCTTCACCTGGTTCTTGTTAAAAGCTTCATTATTGAGTCTGACTACCAGATCATGAAATAAACACCCCATTCGGAGAGGATATTCCATCCGACGATGAAAATGGGATGATGGGGAGAGATCTGATTTAACGCAGGTGTTTCTGGAGCTTCATGGAATGAGAACATGGATCTTTAATGTATGTCAAATGTAATTAAATGTAGACATGTTCTCTGTGGTATGGAGCTACTTTTGTGTTTTATGCAATAAACCTACTTTGTTTGAGAGCAATATTTTTTAAATGATTTCGAATTGCACAAATAAAATGTATAAAATTATTGATCTCAACTAGTTTTTTTAAGCATAAATACAGCAATTATTTCTAATTGTCTTCCACTATATTTACTAAAATAATTTAAAATAAACTATTTGAAAAGGTATCAATTTTAAAAACAAAAATTGAACTTGATAGAAAGTATCTGTAAAATAAAAGACAGATTTAGACTTTAGACAGCCAATTTTTGTTTGTGGGGCTCCCAGCACTAAAAGTTTCTCTCATGACACAATCAAACAACAAACACCTAAAAAGAAAGAAACAAAAATAGACCAATATTGGTTGACATATCAGTTTTGGTGATACATCGTTCGACTACTAGAAAAACAAACTCCATATAACCTTGCAGTTACAGTAGAAAACATGCTCCAGACATTGAGCTGCGGTGGCGTTTGGGAAACTCGGGATCAAACCTAACTTGAATCATGTGCTGATTTCATCTATCATTCGTAATTTGCCGTTTTGAAATAAAATGTGGCAAAAGAATATGATTTTTTAAGCACTAGAGGGAAAGCTGGCGTGAAACTACAGAACGACTGCATCACTTCCAGAACTCATAACTGCAATTACTGGCTGGTTTGTGGAGAGATTATGCAGGTTCCACTAAGACATACATTTTCATTCATTTTGACCCTTTAGTAACCAACTTATAATTAAATTACCTAATATTTGAAACACAGCTGGCACTGGAGGCAATTACATTTGACCTCTCCATCACTCTGAGAGGAAAACCTGTCTTGTTTTTGAACAGGATTGCTCCAAAAGCATTAAACATATTTTAACATGCTTTAACGGTCAACATTAAAGTACTCAAGTTACTCAAACATTTAGCACTAAAATATTTCAAAAGTTGCTAGGAGGAGAAGGGTTTCTGAATGTGTTTGTCTGGATTTTTATATGTATCTGCTGACTCCAAATCTCTCTTTTCTTCCCTATTAAAAGTGAATTATATGGCAGACCCGTGCTTTGAGTTCAGCAGTACATGTTAGCGATCGGTCTGGCTCAGTCTGTACACGCTGATCCATGTGTTTAGCCACATATGTTGATGTGTGGGGGTCAGAGTGGCTTGTGTGTCAAATGTAAGTCATGTAGCAGCATGTGTTTCTAAATGGGAGATTTAGGTGACTTTAGAGCCCCATAGAACTCTTCAGATCACCAAGGCTGCATTTATTTGATCAAAAATAAGGTAAAATCTGAACGATTGTGAAATATTATTACCATTCAAAATAACTGAATTCTGTTGTAATATGTTTTAAAACTCAGCTTTACTCCAGTCTTCAGAGTCACATGATCTTCAGAAATCATGAGAATATGCAGAAAACCATCTATCCATCCTTCCATTGTTCTATTCATTTATTGTTCTATCATCCATCCATCCATTTTATTCATCTATCATTCTATCATCCATCCATCTATCCATCCTTCCATCTATCATTCTATCATCCATTCATCCTTTCATCTATCATTGTATCATCCATCCTTCCATCTATCATTCTATCATCCATCCTTCCATCTATCATTCTATCATCCATCCTTCCATCTATCACGCTATCACCCATCCACTTATCCATCCGTCCATCTACCATTCTATCATCCATCCATTCTTTCATCTATCATTCTATCATCCATCCACCTATCCATCCTTCCATCTATCATCCATCCATCCATCTATCATTCTATCATCCATCCTTCCATCTATCATTCTATCATCCATCCTTCCATCTACCATTCTATCATCCATCCTTCCATCTACAATTCTATCATCCATCCGTCCATCTATCATTCTATCATCCATCCATTCTTTCATCTATCATTCTATCATCCATCCTTCCATCTATCATTCTATCATCCATCCTTTCATCTATCATTCTATCATCCATCCACTTATCCATCCTTCCATCTACCATTATATCATCCATCCTTCCATCTATCATTCTATCATCTATCCTTTCATCTATCATTCTATCATCCATCCACTTATCCATCCTTCCATCTACCATTCTATCATCCATCCTTCCATCTATCATTCTATCATCCATCCTTCCATCGCTCTATTCACCCATTGTTCCATTATCCATCATTCAATTATGTTCATCTATCATTCTATCATCCATCCATCGTTTAATTGTTCCATTCATCCATCATTATATTCTCCCATTCATTCATCATTCTCTCCATCCATCGACTTTTTGTAGCATATACACAGGGTATGTGTGTTAAATCTAGCTATAGATAGTTAATTAATAATTGGATTACAAAAGATAAAGTTCGTCTGAGGGAGGTGTTGAAAAAGCAAATAATAACACAGAGACAGATAATTTAGATTTTGTGTTGGTACCATGTATTAAGTGAAAACAAAAGACAAACAATAACAACAATACCCAAAATATTTCAAATCTGCAGAGAAGTTCAGTAGTTCACAAAGTGTAAACAACAACTTGTAACTCAGAAAACTGGAGAGTACTCAATTTAAAGACAATTCACTACACAGTATAGGACTATATTTCTTTGCTCATAAAAGATGAACACCATGTCCAAATTATGTGAATGGTCCGTGATATGCAATTAGTCCATGAGCCAGAACCTAGTGAATGGCTGTGTGCGTGTATATATGAGAGTGAGGGGGTGAGCAAAGCTGCACAACCTCCTACCGAACCCACAGGTGGCGATGATGTTGTTGAGGCAGGTTCTGTTCCAGGTAATGATAGCTCGCCATCAACTGGCCCGCAACTGGCCGCACCTGGCCAATTCCTACAGATATTCGACACACCGCGGCACTAGTCGGCTTCTAAAGACGACGGTGGTGGACACGAGTGCAACTGCTCCGGTGGCTTCCCCCTCACACTACTGATTGGGGAAACTCACCGCAGCTTGTAAAAACATGCTTGCATGCTATGATTGGTTGAAAGCATTCACTGAACCTACCATGTGACTCCTGCATGATGATATAAATGAAGGGTGTGTTCAGGTGACTGGGAAAATAGAACCATATAATTTTACTATTTATATTTTACTTTAATTTTATTAATTAATTTTACTATTATTTTCTATTTATATTTACCCTGGGTTACATCCTCCCCCCTTTAAACTCATGCACGTCCCCGTCGCATGTCAGAGCACTAGACGACACTAACCGCTGAAACTGTCAGACGCAGATGGAATACTTAAAGCATCCGACAGGCTTTGGAGCAGAGACTGAACTACTGAGATTAGGGGATTACCTAAAATCGAGTATTGAAGTCGCTCAGGCGGTACTCGGTGTCGTGTCGAACGTCTGAAAGTCAAGTTACTGTCAACTATATCATTGTCAACTGAAGGCTCAACAGGAACAGCAGACAATGGACTGGATTCTACAGGAGGATCTTCATTCAACTGTATTTCGGTAAATGTCTCTTCAGGTTCAGGTAAAGTCTCAATTATAGTTTCTACAACATGTTCCTCTCCCACAACTTCCTCTTCCTCACAGGACTCGCTGCTGAATTCCAACACAGATGGCACAACTGGGGCTGGAGGACTGACAGAAGGTGGAATAGAAGAACTACAACCAGCAGTATCACTGGGAAGAACGGCGGTTGGAACTCTGCAGTATCTTTCCACAGAAAATCGAGATACGGAGGGGTCAAAGGTAAGTGGCTCCACATCTTCAATGTGATCATCACTAGCAGGAAAATCAATCAAGTTGTCTGATTTCTGGTTTTGCTGGCGAGTTCGCGACTTGGCAACATGGGCACGCTCCAGCGATGGAACATTCTCAGCTACCGGTAAAAAGCTACATGGCAGGAGGAGATCTCTATGTACTGTACGCAGTGGTCGATCTCTATCCTCTGGCTTTATAGTGTAAACCGGGAGTTCACCAGCCCTTCTGACCACAACATAGATGTCCCGTTCCCACTTATCTGAGAGCTTGTGCTTTCCACGGAGACGTACATTCCTTACAAGCACTCTGTCTCCCACTTCCAACACTGACGGAATGACTCTCTTGTCAAACCGTATTTTATTCCGCTCGGCTGTTTTTAAAGCATTTTTGGAAGCAATATAGAAACTTTCTTCCAAGTGAAATTTAAGCCCTTGCACGTACTGAGAATGAGTTTTGTGTTGTGGTTCACGCAGAGGTAAGCCAAAAGCCAGGTCGACAGGAAGACGTGGGGTTCTACCAAACATTAGTTCGTATGGGGTGAAACCGGTTACATCATTTCTTGTGCAGTTATATGCATGAACTAATGGCTTCACAAAGTCCTTCCATTTTGATTTTTGCTTGTCTTCCAGAGTACCCAGCATCCCCAGAAATGTCCGATTAAATCTTTCCACCGGATTTCCTCTTGGGTGGTATGGCGTCGTCCGACACTTTTGGATACCAGCAACTTCACACAATTCTTTGATCAGTTTGGACTCAAAATCTTGACCTTGATCCGTATGCAACCGTTCAGGGATTCCATAATAAACAATGAAGTTATCCCATAGACATTTTGCTACAGTCCTTGCTTTTTGATTTGGCGTTGGAATAGCCACAGCAAACTTGGTGAAATGATCGGTCAAAACGAGGATGTCACGGGTGTTGCTTGTGTCGGGTTCAAGACTCAGGAAATCCATGCAGATTAATTCAAGAGGACGAGATGTTTTGATCCTAAGCAATGGAGCAGCTCGTTCAGGAAGAGTTTTCCGTCGCACACAGCGACCGCACGTTTCGATCTTGTGCTCAACATCCTTAGCCATCTTTGGCCAGAAAAATCTGGTGCGAACTAGATCTAAAGTTCGCTCAATTCCCATGTGGCCCATTTCATCATGTAGACTCTTTAGCACAGCTGGACGAAGACACTCTGGAAGAACAAGTTGATAAGAAATATCTTCATGGTCTTGCCGTTTCCTGTAGAGGACTCCATCAATCAGCTCAAACCTTGCCCACTCTCTCAACAAGAGAGGTAACTCGGGCAACTCTGCTCTTGCCATTGAAGGGATCATTTCTCCAGTCTCCATCTGATGAATCAGCTCTTGAATGGTGACATCAGCCCTCTGTTCCTCCTTGATGCTTAAATGAGACAGGGCTGAAGGTAGCTGATCCTCTTCAATGGTATAACTATCGGGGACTGCCTTCTCCGTGATGGAGAGGGACTCAACCAGCGTAATGCCCTCAAAACCAGGACTAATAGGCCGAGCAGCTCGGACGAGACAACCTTGACAGATGGCATCAACAATTTCTAAAGAAATCAAGGTTGAATCGGCAAGACGATTTTCCAGGAACTGTTCTATGAGCTCATGATCTTTAGGTGCTTCGTCAAGACACTGATGAGGACGTCGGGAAAGTGCGTCTGCATCTATATTCTGATTCCCAGCCCGGTACAGGAGTTTGAACGAGACCAGTAGCATCCAGCTTGGTGGAAGTGAGTATGTAAGTCAAGGGATTGCTATCCGTCACAACGGTAAATGTGGCTCCATACATGTAATCCTGGAACTTTTCAGTGACACTCCATTTTAATGCCAAAAATTCCAGTTTGTGGGCTGGGTAACGGCTTTCGCTCTTAGACGGGCCTCTACTTGCATAAGCAATCACTCTCAGCTTCCCCTCCTGTTCCTGATAAAGTGCAGCTCCTAGTCCTGTTGTACTGGCATCTGTATGAAGTATGTACGGTTGGGATGGATCTGCAAACCCAAGGACTGGAGCTGTGGTTAATTTCTCAATCAATGTGGTGAAAGCGACTTGGCAACTGGGACTCCAACGTTCTCCAAAAGGCTGATTTGGACTTTGGTATTGAACGTTGGATGGCTTGGTTCTGGACTTCCGTGCAGGTAAATACCCACGGGTAAGGTCATTCAGAGGTTTGGAAATGGCGGAATACTCTTTAATGAACCGGCGGTAGTAACCCGAAAAATCCTAGAAAAGAGCGTAGTTCCTTTAGGTTGTTGGGAATTGGCCAGGATTTGATGGTGGTTATCTTTTCTGGATCCGTTTCTACTCCTTCCTCTGACACAATATGACCCAAGTAGCGGACAGATGTTTGGAAAAACTTACACTTCTCTGGTGATAATTTTAAGCCATACTCTCTCAACCGATCCAACTCTCGAATTAATCTCTTCTCGTGTTCTTCCAGGGATTTGGAGAAGATTATTAAATCATCCAAAAACACCAACACTTCACGAAGATGAAGATCACCCATGCATCGCTCCATCAACCGCTGGAACGTACTGGGGGCATTAGTGACCCCCTGGGGCATCCGGTTAAATTCCCAGAAGCCCAGGGGTGTCATAAAAGCAGTCTTGGGCTTATCTGCTTCGTGCTTTTCAATCTGGTAATAGCCTGACTTCAAGTCCAAGACTGAAAACCATTTTGAGCCGGTTAGCGCCATGAATGATTCTTCTAACTTTGGAAGAGCATAGGCATCCTTGATGGTCTGGAGATTAAGCTTCCTATAGTCGATACACAATCGAATATCCCCATTCTTCTTCCGTACCACAACAATAGGAGAAGAGAAGGGTGATGTGGATTCACGGATGACACCGGCCTCCAAAAGCTCACTCAGATGCCTACGAACGGCTTCTATGTCATTAGGATGGATTGGTCTAGCCCGATGTTTGAACGGAGTTCCATCATGAAGCGTGATGTGATGTTTTACCTTGCTCGTGCATCCAAAGTCGAGGTCATGATGGGAGAAAACCTCTGACATGTCGCTTAATCTCCTTGTAATTCGCTCTTTCCACTCCGATGGTATGGGAGAGTCACCAAAATCAAAATTGAGAACTGTGAGTGCAGGTTCTGACAGATAGCCTTTCACCTGATGCGGTGACAGAACACAGTGGTACGTTCCAAGCTCTGCAATGACACTCAATGGGGGAATATAGAGGTCCTGTTCTGACTCATTTGTTATGACCACTGGAACCTTGTAGGGCGCATGATCTGGAAGAATAAGAAGGCAGTTGCTAACACATAGACCACCAGGCAGGATGGATGCAGGATGCTGGACAAAAACAGACTTGCTGAATCTGGGAGAGGTAACGTTAGCAGAGCCCTCGATGATGAATGTGCGGCCGGCCGGAACACGCACTGGGACTTTGCTGAGGAGCCTCACTACTCCAACACGGTCACTGTCTCTCTGCTGGTGTGACAACTGGAGGGTCTTTAACATGGCTCTATAACCTTGCGAACTAGGTTGAAATGTGGGCAAGTTGCTCTGCAGGTATTTCTCATATAGGGGTTCAAGCATATTCATACCAATCAGAACAGTGGACGAGGCTTCAGGATAGACATCAGGGACAACTAAAGCCAAGGTTGAGACATCGCACTCCTTACCCATAAAGTCCTTCGGAAATTCAACCACCATCTCCACATAACCAAGGTAAGGAACTGACTGCCCAGCAGCACCTTCGACGTATAATAGATTATGTAAAGGATTAATTTGTTGATCTTGCAAATGTTCATTGTAAAAAGAGGCAGATACTGTGGTCACTTGCGAACCAGTATCAAGCAGACACTGACAGGTGTGACCAAAAACAGCAACTTCAGCGGTGCATTTTGACCTCACCAGGCCTTTGGGGAGATGGGCTATAGCCTCCCGGTTGGACTGCTGGAGGTATGTGCACTGAACAGACTTTTCCAACTTTGCGGGACAGTGTGAGTTCACCTCAGTTCTTGTTTGTCCCCCAACAAGAACTGAGTCTAGTTTAAAGGTTCGCGTACTGATTGATTCTGCTTCTGCCACTTTGGTTTCTTTTCACTGAACTGTCTTTTCTTAGCACTAACGAGTTCTGGGTTCGGCCGGTTGTCACATTGCGGCCTGATGTGTCCATCTTCTCCACAGCAGAAACAGAACCCAGGCTTTGGGCTCGCAGAGGAATCACTCACAGCAGCTGCCATGTTCTGTTTCCCACGTGACTTTAGAACTGGATTGGGTCTTGGAATGTAAGGCAGTCGGCCCTGAGACTGGTTTGCAGTCAAAATAGCCAGTTGACGCTGTATTGCAGCCATCTGTTCAGTAAGTTGTTTGGTAATAACAGTCAATGTCTCGCATAATTTACTTTCCTCTTCTCCATATGCCATTTGGGCTTGTGACGTTACTTTCTGTCGGCCTCCGCCTCCTCCCAGATGCTGTTTCATTCTTTGTGTCTTTACAGCCTCACGATCCTCTTCAGTTCTTAACAGCAGCAGTAATTCAGCGAAAGACGGTGGTTTCTCTTTTTTCTGTTTAAGCTGCAGTTCAGATATCAGGACATTGTCCCAGCATCCTCTGCAGAACTGATTAAGAAGATGTTTATTAACTTCAGCTTTTAGTGCACCTCCCCTCTTTACTGCAAGATTTAAAACAACTTGTAATCGCTGCAGGTAAGTCGAAGGTTTTTCACCAGCGTTTTGAAGAGTATCCATAAATTTTACATACAACTCCTCCACGTCCTGCACTGTCCCATAGGCGGAATCAAGCTGTTGGATATAGATGTTAACAGACATGTCAGGACTTAGATGTTTCACCATGTCAGCAGCTGGTGGCAGGAGACTATCGAGGATTTGTCGCGATCGTTGGATTTCAGATATGGCAGAATCACTGAGAACCAGATCCACACTAGACCGCCAGGTGTCATAGTCCACTTCATGTTGTGGTCGTGGCACCTTTCCAGAAAACACACAGAGTCTGTGGGAAGAGCGCAAATGCACAGCAGTATCCTCAGACTTGTCAATATGTTCTACCACATACCTCTGTAACTCAGGGGGGTTGAGGTCGGAAGCATTGAAACTGACAGTGGCACGTCGCTCCTGCGGCTGAACTATGGGAGCAGTGGCAAGCAGTGAAGATGGAACAGCCATTTTATATGGTGACTGAGTTGTATTCACTGAAGACTGTTCTGCCTTAACATCAATACCGGCTTCCACATCTGGGCGCAGCGCTGAGATTGATTTACTGATCTGGCCCATCATCTCATTCAGCACTTCAGCATAGTTTTGTCCAGTCAGTTTAGCAACTTCTTTTAAGTCAGCTAAATATGTCTGAGTTTTAGAACTTCCCACATTTGCAGTATATACTTGAGATAAATTCTTAATATTATAGACAATACCAGTCTCAGAAGTTTGCGTATATGGTAGAAGTGGATTCAATAGAGTCAAAGGTAGACCAGACTCAAATTCAACAATGAGCATATCGTGAAACTCGGACTCGGGCGAATCAACAGTAAGAGCCCGATTTATCCTACCATACTGCTCGAGAAACCCTTCTACTTCAGCAGCAACCTTGGACTCTGTGACCAATACTGCATTTGGTATTTTAATGTCAAGTGTTTCAAAAAAATTCATGGTCGAATTAATATTGGTGAGACTGAATGTTCAAAAATGTGTATATTAAATACCCTTTCAAGAACTCCTAGGCTGGCTCGCCACAATTATGTAGCATATACACAGGGTATGTGTGTTAAATCTAGCTATAGATAGTTAATTAATAATTGGATTACAAAAGATAAAGTTCTTCTGAGGGAGGTGTTGAAAAAGCAAATAATAACACAGAGACAGATAATTTAGATTTTGTGTTGGTACCATGTATTAAGTGAAAACAAAAGACAAACAATAACAACAATACCCAAAATATTTCAAATCTGCAGAGAAGTTCAGTAGTTCACAAAGTGTAAACAACAACTTGTAACTCAGAAAACTGGAGAGTACTCAATTTAAAGACAATTCACTACACAGTATAGGACTATATTCTTTGCTCATAAAAGATGAACACCATGTCCAAATTATGTGAATGGTCCGTGATATGCAATTAGTCCATGAGCCAGAACCTAGTGAATGGCTGTGTGCGTGTATATATGAGAGTGAGGGGGTGAGCAAAGCTGCACAACCTCCTACCGAACCCACAGGTGGCGATGATGTTGTTGAGGCAGGTTCTGTTCCAGGTAATGATAGCTCGCCATCAACCGGCCCGCAACTGGCCGCACCTGGCCAATTCCTACAGATATTCGACACACCGCGGCACTAGTCGGCTTCTAAAGACGACGGTGGTGGACACGAGTGCAACTGCTCCGGTGGCTTCCCCCTCACACTACTGATTGGGGAAACTCACCGCAGCTTGTAAAAACATGCTTGCATGCTATGATTGGTTGAAAGCATTCACTGAACCTACCATGTGACTCCTGCATGATGATATAAATGAAGGGTGTGTTCAGGTGACTGGGAAAATAGAACCATATAATTTTACTATTTATATTTTACTTTAATTTTATTAATTAATTTTACTATTATTCTCTATTTATATTTACCCTGGGTTACATTTTCTTTCCTTAGTTTATCCTTCCATCCATCCATATATGTAGCGTGTGAATTTCTCTGGCCAAATAAATAATTTAATCTAATAAAATTATCTAATAATTATGAACATTCTCAATTCAAAAGCGTTCAAAAACATCCCATGAATACACAGAACGAGCGGAGCTGAAATCTAGACGAGTGGGAAATGTGTTTCGATCTCTTGAACGTGCTTTGCTCACTACATCAGACTTCAGTTTGTGTTATTATTTCATACTTTCGATGACTATCCTATGATTCCTGAATGTGGAAAGCAGTCATAATAAAGAGAGAGTAGGTGTGTCTGAACGGCTGTTCCATGTTTTGCTCTGTTTTCTGGCCTGAGTTTCGTGGCAAGATCTCATTTCCTCGGCTGGACGTCTTCACAAATACATCTATGGGGTTATATAACAGCCAGTCACCCCGAAACTCTAGGAAAGACCTCGTCTGGCCCTGCTCGCTGTGATGTAACCATGCGGTTCAGATGTGGCCACAGGCATCTCATTCAATAAGAGAACATTACTGAATATACATACACCAAACATTTCTTCAAGTCACAAGTCACATGCTGGCATTCAAGAATAAAATGAAAAGGAAAGAATGACACATCAAAACCCAAATGGTCCCAGTATCCCAGACCGCTGTGTTACATTACACTCGGTCAGATCATCTGGTGCTGATATTCAGATGGGCATGATGCTTTATAGAGGAAAAATAATGACGTCTTTATTTAACAATCAAAATGGTCTAGATGTTCACTTCTGGCCTTGGAATAAGAATAGATGTTATTAAATGCAGAGAGAAGTTGCCAAAGAAATCCCACAAACAATAACTTTTATGAACATGGAAACCTATAGACTTGATTACACAGCTCTGAAGAAAAGCTTACAAACTACACTAGACTCGTCATGTCGCGTGACTAAACCTCACGAGCATCAGCCAGCAAGCGTTTTACAACACAAACATGTAATGTACAGCATTTACAATGAACAACTTTGAGCAGTTCAAAGAGTCTAGAGGACTAGAAATCCACATCTACATGACTAACATTCACAAATTAGATCAGACCATTTAAACTTTCAGATATCTGTGCATTAATAACCTCATAACTGTTTTTGGCAGTGAATAAACCAAAGAGTTAATGATTATGTGATGAACAGTCCAACAACCTAAAGGAACTACGCTCTTTTCTAGGATTTCCGGGTTACTACCGCCGGTTCATTAAAGAGTATTCCGCCATTTCCAAACCTCTGAATGACCTTACCCGTGGGTATTTACCTGCACGGAAGTCCAGAACCAAGCCATCCAACGTTCAATACCAAAGTCCAAATCAGCCTTTTGGAGAACGTTGGAGTCCCAGTTGCCAAGTCGCTTTCACCACATTGATTGAGAAATTAACTGGGGGTGATTACAATGTCTTCTGTAAGTTACTACTTTTCTAAAGTTTGGGGTCAGGGGATTTAAAATAAAAAATAAAAAATAAATCAATACTTTTATTTAGCAAGGATGCTTTAAATTGATTAAAAGTGACAGTGAGTACATTTATAAAGTGATTTTTATTTTATTTTTTATAAACGCTGTTCTTTTTAACTTTCTTTTGATTAAAGATTCTTGAAAATAATAAATGTAGCAGAGTTTTCCCCAAAAATATGAAGCAGTACAACTCAACACTGAGAATTATCGTTTTTTTTTTTTCTTGAGCAGCAAATCAGCATGTTAGAATGATTTCACCATTACTATATTTATTTTTTACCATATAAATATTTTCTTTTTTTCAAAAACATTGAAAAAGCTTTGCACAAGATGGACCTCATGGCCAATAAATAAATAATACATCAAAACCCCTTTTGGCAACTACATGCATATCTACAATATTAGAAGTAAACTGTAGAAATAATGACATTAAGGCTGTCTTACCTGCTAGATCTTCTTTGGATGTGGCCATGCGCGGTGAGCTGTTCCCTGGTTCAATTTTCAGAGACAGTCTGTAATAGAAAGACATGCAGAAGTTTCACTAAGAACACCCCACAAGTTCCATGAAGTTTCAGGGTGGTGCATTTAATATTTCAAATCCAACTACTGTTATCCTGAATGCACAGGCTTTGAGGATGAATTTAGTTGAATCGGATTTGCCATAAACCCCAAATAAGACATGTTAGTGAAATCATCACATAATTTTAGTCTCAACCAAAAGTGCCACGTTAAACACTCAAAATTTATTTTACTGTAAGAGATGTCACTTTTCATTAAAAAAAATTAAATCATGGAACACAGGATTTTTTCTTTATCTTGGTATAATTTGCTCAGAAATTTTTATTGGAATTGGGGGAGTGCATGTACAGTTCTCTCTCCACCTTCAATACCACGACTTAGGTGCCCTTGAGCAAGGCATCAAACCCCCAATGCTCCCCGGGCGCAGCAGCATAAATGGCTGCCTACTGCTCCGGGTGTGTGCTCACAGTGTGTGTGTGTGTGTTCACTGCTCTGTGTGTGTGTTCACTGCTCTGTGTGTGTGTTCACTGCTCTGTGTGTGTGTTCACTGCTCTGTGTGTGTGCATTTCGGATGGGTTAAATGCAGAGCACAAATTCTGAGTATGGGTCACCATACTTGGCTGAATGTCACTTCACTTCACTTCACTCACTAATGGATGCTCTGCAGTGAATGGGTGCCGTCAGAATGAGAGTCCAAACAGCTGATTAAAACATCACAAGTCATCCATACCAGTCCAGTCCACAATTAACATCGTGGAAAGCTGTGTGTTTGTGTTAGAAATGCTTTTAACTTCAAACTGTTGTTTCTGGCCAAAACATCATAATCTACAATAACACTTCACCTCCAGTGAAAAAGTCCATCTCCTGCTGTCCTCACTCATCAAAACCCACCCAAGACTTTGTTTAGAGTGGTTCTGGACTGTTTGGAGTGAAAACATGATCTGTGCAGATTTCTCTCTTGAGTCAGACAAGATAACTTTTGCACTGGAGGAAGCAATATTATGGACAGAGGACTCATATTTTAGCTGAAAACAATGGATTGAAGTTAAAATCTAATGCTGGATCTGTTTCTTACAAACAGTATCTGGCTTCACAAGGCTTTAACTGATGGACTGGAGTGCTGTGGATCACCGTCCTGTTTTTATCAGTTGTTTGTTCTGATGGCACCCATTCACTGCTGAGCAAAATATGTAATATTCGTGTAATACTCAATTTCTACAAATCCGTTCCCATGAAGAAACAAACTCATCTACATCTACTCATCTTTTATCCCAGTGGCGAGTAAGATTTCAGCAAATTTTCATTTATGGGTGAACTGAGTTTAATGCCTCAAAGAGCATGCACAGAGGAGTCCAAATTAAACAATTCCCCATCGTAAGTACACATTGATGGTCTAAGACACGAAACAAGTGGTTTGTGTAAGAAAACAAACAGTATTTATATTGTTTATACCTCTTATACACAACCAGGTCCAACTGATCTGAGGGCGCACGTGCTTCCTGATGTGTGACGTGTGCTCTGGCTTAGTCTGTGCAAGCACTGGAAGTGATCTCTTGCGCGTGTACGTCACTCATTTGTTTAATTTGGACTTCTCTATGCATGCTCTTTGAGGTGGTGACCATATACCTGCATTATATGAGTCACAGACAAGAACAGTTTGACCTAAAAATATCAAAATTGAAACTACTGCGGAAACAAAGACACCTACATCTTAGATGCCCTTGAGGTAAGCTAGAACATTCCAACATTTAGTTTCAAAGTTAACTATCCCTTTAACAAACAAATCCGATGCGGTACAGTCAGTTTACTTAAATGCAGCTATTTGGACATTTTTTACCTTTATGACTGAACAAACGATCAATGACTCAGTGTCTGTAATAATCAATTCATTGAATATTTTCAAATCATTATAACACATATGCAGAAATGACATCTTAAACCTCCTGGACATATGAACTGGTGCTGAACACTATGGGCACACTGAAGAAAAAGTCCTCACTAAATAACACAAGACAGATTGCATGTACTAACAGCCAAAGAACAAAATGAAATCGCCAAAAACAGCAACTGAACAACCTAAACCAGCGTTCAGGGGATTTGTGAAAGAAAAGATCAGATTCCTTCAGAACATCACACTGTTTTTAAGGAAGGTGAAATATGGGTGTGGAGAAATCCCTGGAGAAGCGCTAATCACAGCAATCAATCATTCACTGCTATTTTGTGCATAACAGCAGTTCTCAGTCAGGAAAACAAAAATGTTCACCGATGAGATTGGAGTGACTTAAAGGGTTGAGAGTTCAGAAACCAGACAATTTCAAACTATTCCAAACCATAACAAGACATTTTAACATTTTAAGGTCTCAAAGACGAGCTCAAGATGCAACGGCTGTTTCCAAATGGTAGGCAGCAAAATGACGTGTCCTAGACAAATTATAAAACTGAACCACCACATGCATCCACAGATAAACCAATCCCAGAATGCACTGTAACAAGCTTTTGTACATTTCTGTGAGCACTACAGAGTTGCACTACAACAAACTAACCACACATCTAATTTAAAAAAAGGGATTTTTTCACCAATTTATATCACGGAATAAAAAAAAATACACTTTTTTTTAAAGCAACTTATTTCTCAACTCTGATTTTTTTTCCTATTATGAGTTCTCATTATTCAGACCTTTTTCTTGCAATATGAAGAAAAACACCCGAATTGTGAGATATAAGCTTAGAATTCCGAACTTAGAATACAGAGCAAAAAGTAAAAAAATAAAAGGGATTTAAACTCAGAATTCAGTGGAAAAAAGACAAACCTGCGAGATGTAAACTCAGATGTAAACTCAGAATTCAGAGGAAAAAGTTAAATGACAAATTCTTAACTTACAACAGATGAAAAAGTAAAAAAAAAAAAAAAAATGAAAATTTAAAACTGAATTCTAAGGAAAGTCAAATTGAGAGATGTAAACTCAGAATTCAAGGAAAAAAGTCAAAATTACAAAATTTTATCTTAAAATTCAGAGAAAAAATAGTGTCAAAATAGTGAGACGTAAACTCAGAATGTAAACTTGTACATGTAAAATGTAAACTTGTAATATTGAGGAAAAATGAAAAGAATTTGAGATTTAAACTCAATTTAGAGGGGAAACATTATGAAATGTAAACTCAGAATTCAGGGGAAAAAGTAAAAAAAATAAAAAAATTTATTTAAAGGTGCTGTAGGGAACTTTTGTAAAAATATATTTTTTACATATTTATTAAACCTGTCATTATGTCCTGACAGTAGAATATGAGACAGATAATCTGTGAAAAAAAATCAAGCTCCTCTGGCTCCTCCCAGTGCTCCTATTGCCATTTGCAGAAATTCATCTACGATGTTCTTCCGCAAGACGCAAGCAGTTCTGTTTATTAACCGCTAGAGTGTCAAAAGTTCCCTACCGCAGCTTTAAACTCAGAATTGAGAGTAAAAAAGGTAATATTGTGATGTAAACTTATAATTCTGAGGAAAGTCAAAATTGCAAAATGTAAACTTCAGAGAAAAAGATTCAAATTCCTATAAATCAACTGGTAGTTATCCTTCAGTAGTCTCTGTGTCTGGTGGGTGAAGTTCATTTTCCACTCTGGTGCCTGTGTAGTGTTTCCAGACCTGTGGACCTGCAATGCAAAAGTCCTTGAGCTGCCCTCGTCTCTCATGTTCACCACCCATCCAGAGTGCTGGCCGCGGATCAGAAAGTGTGACGGCCACCTCTGACGACGGACGCCGGATACAGCCAGCAGCATGATGTCAGCTCTGGATGAACTTCAACAGCACACTCTATGGTTTCAGTGCGTTTGGGGCCACGTGAGGTCATGAAGGGGTCACAGACGAAACGTCACCATGGAGACCACATGAGAACCATCGCCAATCATCTAAATTTCGAGCTGAGCCCATCTCAGCCGCTATAAAACAGAGCCGAGCTGTGCAAAAAACACCCTGGAGATTTGAGATACGGCAAAACACAAATAACACCATGACAGATGCTCAGAGCCCCTCTGTTGTAAAAACAAAGATGGAAGAGCTAAATGTATTTATCTACAAAATGACACAATGAACCCCTGACTGAACTCTGACTGTGACTTTTACTAAACGTAACTGCAATCTGGTTATTGTAGGCTTTTTAATGACTTTAACAGAATACGGTTACATGTGTAGTGTACATGTTGTTTTATGCCTAAACACAAAACAGCACACAATTAGCCATAAAATATTTAGATTTCTACAATGCATTTTTATTGTAACATTGTTGTGGCCAGTTGTTCATATTAATTAAGTCATAAAGGTAACGTTGTCCTACTGAATTTTTTTTTGTTTTTTTGGAATTTACAAGAATGGCTTGAGACGGATGTTAAAATAGGTTGAAAATTACAGAAAAGGTCTGTACTATTTCACACTGCATGCAGCATCGCTTGCAGTAACAAAAATACATTACTGTTTTCTCATTAAACAAAATGTAACTGTATGGGGCAAAAATAAACTTACCAATACAGATATTTTCAACATATGTAAAATGTGTAAAATCCTAACTTTTGATATTTTCCCATAAATATAAAACCTAACTTTAAATGATGAATATAAACTTGCACGAAAAAAGTAAAAAAAAAAAAAATGTATATAAAAATACTATACATATATTTGCATTTTTTTTATGAATTTTTTTTTACTATTTAAAATATGCAAAACAGTACTTAAAATAAAAAATATATACTTTTATATATTTTATAATAATATTTACATATTATAGAATATATATATTTTACACTATGCAAAATTACAAAAAAATTAATGACAAATATAAACTTTTATAAAAATATAAACGTATTTATTTTTATTGAAAAATCTAATGTTTGTAAAGCCCCATTCACACCAAGAACAGCAACTATAAAGATAACAATAAAGATATAGTTTTAAATATCATTCCATACCACAGCTATAATGATAAAGGCACAGAGAAACAATATCATTGGAATCACTTTCAGAGTCTTTCCACCTGATGAACAATAAAAAATATTGACAGCCAATCAGAATCAATCTTGCTGTCATGAGCTTGAGAATTTAAAGCGGCAGGCGAGCGTGAGCTTAGAATAAACAGATGATATCTTTCACTGGTGTGGATGCTAATATCATTATCTTTATGCTTATCGTTCTTAGTGTGAACAAGGCTTAAGGCAAGTACAAATGAGCAGGTCATCAGAAAAAAGTGAGTTTCTTTTCTTTTCTTCTTCCTTCCTTTTTTTGTATTTGGTTACGTACCAACATTTTAAGAGATTTTATATCTGTGTTTCTCCAAAACCTGACATGTGATGTGCAAAGGATGTATTCACTCGGACTGCATACTTCAGACTGAAGGACTAATTAAAAATACATTTTCCTGATGACTCCAAATTATGAGTGAATCCAAGAAAACAATCATCTCAGACGAGCTGAATGAAAGACTGATGCTCGTCACGGATGGTCGGCCACAGGAAGCAGAGCAAAAAGACTGGCTTCTCAGACAGCTACGAAAAGAGCCGTGAAACATGTTAAACAACACTCTGTTAAAGTTGACTTCTTACCAGTTGATGAACGCTTTTCAGCAGTTAAGACATCAATATGGGGAATGTATTTCTGATACAGTGTGTGCCAGTAATAACAGGCTCTTCACTGCACTGAGATGAGAGTCCCACAGATATTCACTCATCCAGTGGAATAAACATTTAAATATAGGCTCTTTTAACAGGCTCTGATGAATTGCTAATTCACAAATTCACTTCACAGCATGATGGTATGACGGGGAGAAGAGAACTTTAGGGGTTCACGTTAAAGCAAAAAGAGATCTGCTGCATTCTTCGCAGCTTCTGGCTGAAGATCTAGTATGATTCAATGTTTAAGACATACTCCTCTACTGGAAGAGACAGTTCAACAAGAAATGAAAATCCAGTCATCATTAACTCAACCTCATGTCGTTCCAAAACTGTTTGATTTCATTTCTTCTGCAAAACACAAAAGAAGATATTTTGAAGTATGTTTCAGTTGTTTTCGTGGTTTCAGACTGCATTGACTTTAATTGCACAGCAAAAAGATTTAAATATCATTGAATGGTCACAAAAAAGCACATGTATTTTTCAAATTATATTTTTTTGGTGTTTGCTGAAGCAAAAAAGACATTTTTCATTTGAAATATCCCTCTATCATGGTCTATGGAAGGCCCATTGTATACAAAAGGGGAAAAAAGTAATAAAAAAGGTAATTGTGACTTTTTGCACAGAAGAAAAATCACATCACACAAAATTTACATATCACAATTCATCACAAAATGATACATATCACCTCCCCCCCCAGAATTCTAAATTTAAATCTTGGAATTTTAACTTTTTCCCCCTCAGAATTCTATTCTACGTTTGCATGTAAGAATTCTGACATTTTTAATTCTATTTTGTGATTATTTGTCTCAGATTTTAAGTTTACATCTCAGAATTCTTTCTTTTTTTCTCAGTATTCAAAGTTTACATCTCATAATTCTAATTATTTTATATCAGAAATTCTAAGTTTACATCACAGAATTCCGATTTTTCTCTCTCTATTCTAAGTTCACGTGTCATAATAATGACTTTTTTTGGTAGAATTCCAAGTTTGCATCTACTTGTTTTCTGTCATAGAATAAAAAAGGTAACTTATTAGCAAATTTATATCTTATAATTGTGAAAAAAGTTCAAATGGTGAGATATAAATTCAGAATGTGAAGAAGAAAAAAAATCTGGATTATGAAAAAGTTGCAACTACCTTCAAACCAGGGCATTATTCTGACTCAGACTGCAAGGTTCTGTGAAATATCTGATAATAACCAATAACAGAATTAAAAACATCACATTCTGCTAAAAAAAATATGCAATTACTGGAATTTAGACAACAATACTGTTTTGCAAATAATACACGTTTTACATTTCACCACTTTCACCTCAAATTATTATTATTATTAATGGTTTGGAACAACTGTGTATAAGGATTTATTTCTCACCTCACTGTTGGTTCCACCATGTGTTTGGACTCAGCCCTGCTGAGCTTAAGCAATGTTGCTCAAAAGCACATTTCATTTGTGTAAAACACAACTGTAAAACAAAACACTGACTTTGCTGCTCACTGTTTCCCTATTAAAACAGCGACCGGTGAATTCCCAGTGTCAAATGCCTAGGGATATCAGCTGTCATGTCGCAACCAGAAAAACACAAATGCAATCTTTCCTGTTTGCCAAATCTTAAATCATTCAGCCAATGGGTCACCCTCGCTTTGGTTCTGCTGGCGGTGCCACGCGTCCTGCTAAAGTCATCATGCCGTTTGAAGAAGGAGCTCTGCTGTAAATACAGTCCCTTTGCATTTTACCATTGAGACCTACTTACTTGAAATTGTCATCTTCCACAAACTTCTGAAGCTCCTCGATGTAGTGAACAGACATCAAGTACTTCTGCACATGTGGGAGAGTCACGAGGTGATCTGTGAGGAGGATGTCGAGAGTCAGATGAGTGCATGTATATATTCACGTGGATCCGAAATCTCCCTACAGATTTCACGACTAAATGTCCTTCGCACTGACCGTATGTGCAGGACATCTGGAGGTCAGAGATCACCCGCAGGATGTTGTTCATCTGATTGGTTCTCTGCTGGGTTTCAATGATGCTGTCAGATGCAGGATAGGCCGAGTCGATGTAAATCATGTCCAGCAGATAGATCCCTGTGTGTGAGAAATGGAAGTGAGATGGACTAGAAGTATGCATGCTATTTATGGATTTATTGATATGGAAATTTAGGCTGATATGATAGCAATAATATAATGACACGGGGTGATGTATCAACATGTAAAGCTGTATTTCGTCTCAGAAAGAGATAAAGCACCTCCATGCACCGTTAGAGTTTATTACCTCAGTCAAGCTGTGATACACATTATAAATACTGACTAACAAGAACCAGGCATGTACTGCAGGAACAAGTGGACACTATTGGCCTTAATTTATCCCAGAATGCATCTTGATTTAGAGGCGAGGCAGAAATTACACATCTGCACAGCATTCGCAATTAGATCTTTCTAATCTTCTATTTGATTTCTACATAAGTATCTGATGAGACAAGAAGATCTGAGGCAGTCCTGCTTGGGTAATTAACATTTCCCATGTGTATCTTTAACATCGGGGTGTGTTTGTGATAATGGCATATTACTAAAGTACACTGCAGAACTCAGTACACACTGAACAATCTCTTCATCAATCAATCCAAACCAAAAAAAGTGTACAGATCCTTCATATTGCTCCAAATCTATATTTGATTTTCTTTCTCGTGTGGAACACAAAACGGGAAGTTAGACAAAAAGCCTGAGCTGGATAGCCAAAGTCCAAAAAGTACAGTAAAATTAATCTAACACTATGAATCATCCACCATCTATTTGCATGAAAGATAATTATAGTCATAGAGAAAATCAAAATTATAGAAATTAGTTTTAGAATTTAGTTTTAGTTTTATTACTTATTTATCATTTTGACTGTTCAACTTTTGTCTCATAATTAAATACTTTGTTACAATGACTTTTAATCTCTAGATTTTCGACTAAGTATTGCATAATTAGGACTGTGTATCTAATCTTTTTTATCTCATATTTATGACTTTTTATCTTTAATTTCAATGTTATATCTGGTAACTATGACTCTCATATCTCATAATTAGCTTTTCTTCTCATATTTTAGTTTTATGTCATAATAATGAAAATCTGTTAATTTTGATTTATTATTCAAAATTAGGATTTAGTATCTCATAATATTGGAATTTTGTCTTATGATAAATAGTTTTATCACAAATTCATGTTTTATCACAATTTTCATGTTATAATCATGATTTTCTAAATCTCTTAATTTCAATTTATTATTTTATAATTTTGTGTTTAACTCACAATTATGACTTAGTATCACATAATTTTTTTTATCTCACAATAAAGACTTTTTCCTCTATGAATTTTCCATAACTATGATTCACAAAAACATGTTTTTTATGTGGCATAAATCTTACATCTAGTTTTACATTTCATAGAGGAAGGAAAATAGCACAGGACCGTGATAACACGCAGGTGAGCATATTATGAAAAATTATACATTTGAGTAAATAACTCTTTATAAAACTTTAATTAGTTTAACTTCCATTATGAACTAAAACACATGCAGCCAAATACAATCCATAATCTGAATTAAACTCCAAAGACAAGCTGAGACAAATGAAAGACTAATTGAGATTGAAAGGCCTTCAGACGTGTTCAGTGATCCTCTTTCAGAACCACTGGAGTGACTGCAGCAGTTCAGCTGTGGAAAAAATGAAAAGCGGTTTCCACCAGAACAGCTGAGGTCTCTGGAGAGTCAGAGCAGATGTGTGAGGCAACATAAAGCATGTGGCATCACTGTGGAGGAGATGTCATGGCCTCCTGCAAACTATCAGATGGTTTTCAGTAATATACACCCGCACAGGGCTGGGACCCCCACGACACAGTGCTGTCTCTTATAGTATGCCAGCATACACCTATTGTTCAGATAAAAAGTAGCTTGGCTCTATAAAATAAATAAATTCATAAACAAATACAACAAAATAAACAAATTAATTAAACGATAATAAATAAATAAAAAATAAATTTAATTTATAAATTATTGCATTGAACACCGCATTGGTTGGGTTCATTGGTTTGTTCCAGCAAATTGCTTGGTACCAACCAATGAAACAAGCAACCAACAAATAAATCAACCAACCAACCAACCAACCAACCGAGTGAAACAATCAATGAATCAACCAATGAACCAACCAACAAACAAACCAATGAACCAACCAACAAACAAACCAATGAACCAACCAACAAACAAACAAACCAACGAACCAACCAACAAACCAACCAACCAACCAACCAACCAATGAACCAACCAACAAACAAACCAATGAACCAACCAACAAACAAACCAATGAACCAACCAACAAACAAACCAACCAACCAACAAACCAACCAACCAACCAACAAACCAACCAATGAACCAACCAACCAACCAACCAACAAACCAACGAACCAACAAACAAACCAATGAACCAACCAACAAATAAACCAACGAACCAACCAACAAACAAACCAATGAATCAACCAGTCAACCAAAAAAATAAATAAAAAAAAAATCAATCAACCAACCTACCAACTAAAGAACCAACGGATTAACCTACAAACCAACCAACCAATGAATGAACCAACAAATGAATAAAATGATGGGCCGTCGATTAACCAACAAACCAACCAATCAATGAACAATCCAACCAACTGACAACCAACAAACCAAACAACCAACAAAAGAACGAAGTTCCAACAAACCAAAGAATCAACCAACAAATGAACCAACCAACCAACCTACTTACCTACCCATCTAAATATATAGCAATATATCTAATTACATATATAGAAGGGGACTAATTTTCTCAGCTATCAAATGTTGCAAGCTTATTTTTGGACCTGCATTTGTAAATAGCCTTTGTGTAAATATAATGTCTAGGAAGAGTAAAACAGTTTTCTTTGGACATTCTTAGATGAGATTAAACAAAAGGAAAGTTTATTTTCTCTACTGATTCATGCAGAAGGAAAAAGTGGCTGGTACTTTAGCAAATAAATGTTTTAATGAAAACCACATGGCTGGATTTAAACTGAGAAAGGAAGTCCTCACAATCTAATAAAAGCATAAATCAGACTAATATATAAAGCAAGGCAAAAATCCTGCTCGTAACTATACAGTCAAATAGTGGTGCCCTGCTAGTGATTAGAAGAGCATTATTTGAGCAAATGACCAAAAAGGTAGTTTAATACATCAGCCTATTTATGGTGCTCTGGATAAACTGCTGCAGGCTGCTGGTCCTCAGCAAAACAGATGGAGATGTTCATCTAAAGAATCATGTGTTTCTGTGCTGTAAACAAAACACAGATTTAAATAAATGGACCATAGCAGTAGCACTGCATGAAAGATTATATTAAACCCTGAGTTCATTTCAGCCAGAGACCACAAGAGGTGATGTGTTACCATGAATAAAATGATAATCACAGACATAAGCAACAATAGCCAGAGTAAAGACATACTTTTTTTTTTTTAAATGGGCGTTTTAATGTTTTTTAATGTGATAGGACAGTAGAAAGGTGATAATAAAGCATTGAGTTGGGCTGATGCTTTGCTAGGCTTTTGCTGCAGCTGACTTTAGTTGTTATTTGTTTGTGGCTCTTTCTATTTTAGTTTTGTCTTCAGCGAGTGAAATACAGCTCAAACAGGTTGAGATCAGGAGATTGACTTATAAGAGAATAATCCACTTTATTACCTTTAAAAACTCCTGGATTGATTTTGCTGTATGTTTTGGGTCATCGTCCATTTGTACTATGATGCACCGGCCAATTAACTTTTGACTGAATCTGGGCATAGAGTATATCTCTTTACTCTTCAGAATTCACTCATCATCACTAAACACCAGTAACCAAGTGCCACTGGAAGCCATGCACACTCATGCGTCACACTGCTCAATGTTTCTCAGATGATGTTGTGTGCTTCGGATCATGGGCTGTTCAAAACCTTCTCCATACTTTTTTCTTCCCGTCATTCTAGTTCAGCTTAATCTCAGCCATCCAAAGAATGCATTTCCAGAAGTGCTCTGGCTTTTTTAGATGTTTTTTTGGCAAAGTCTAATCTACCCTTGTTTGTGGTATTTGCTCTGGTGAAGCCTTCTCTTGATTGTAGACTTTGACAGAGACGTTTACCTCCTGGAGAGTGTTCTTCTCTTGCCTGGATGTTGTGAAAGGGTTTTTCTTTACCATGGAGAGGATCCTCCGATCATCCACTACCGTTGACGTCCAGGTGTTTTTATGTTGCTGAGCTCACCAGTGCGTTCTTTTTTCTCAGAATGTACCAAACTGTTAATTCGGCCACGACTGATGTCCCTGCTATCTCTCTGGTGGATTTGTTTTGATTTTGAAGCCTAACAATAGTCTGTTTCACGTGCATGGAGAGATCCAGATTACATGAAGTGGGTTCACAGCAACAGCTTCCAAATGCAAATAGCACGTTTAGAATCAACTCCAGACCTTTTACCTGTTTAACTGAAGCAGAAATAACAAAATAATAGCCCACGCATGTCCATGAAACAGCTTTTGAGTCAACTGTCCAATTACTTACGGTCCCTTGAAAGTGGGGGTGGGGTGTACATATAAGCCTATATTCATTGCACAATTGTAACTTGAATATGGTTTGGTCAGCAGCTAATAAAAATAGTGCCTGTAACTAAATATATATGAACCTAACTGCTTCGCTTTTGTCCAAATATAGCAATAAAACTCCAGAAACATGACTGAAGTAGATCAGTTGTGAACACATCTCCAGTTCAGTCACACACACTGCTGGACGACCAGCCTTGACGAAATCTGAGTCACTCCATGGCTTCATCCACACAATGACATCAGTGCTCAACACGACAATCAGCATCTCTGCCATTGGATTACCAAAGTCTGCCTGTATCCATGCACACAGTCATGAAACTCTTGCAACACATTATTTTCTGTTTCAGGGTGTTATCAGCAGGTTTCGTGAGATTCACTAAAACGCTTGAGCTAAATATAAAGACGGAAACTCAGCTTGACAGCACCTGATGAAGGTTGTGGGAAGGTACAGGCAATGTTAGCTGCACAAGCAACTAAAAAACATTGAACAAAAGTTTACTGCTTGTCTTCTGCATGGGGTGTGTGTTTAGTTTAAGGTCATCTTTTGCTTGTCCAGTAAAAACTTGATGAAGGTGTTCAGACCGAACAGTATCAGGGTGAAGCTCTCTGGTGCCCTTAAAAGGCAGCAGTGTGGCATCTTACATAACAGTGTCTCAAAGCACATGGTGAAAACCTGACGGATCGAAGAGAACATCATCGTTCCTTTTTCTTCTATTGCAACATTCACCTTGGACAGCACAGCTCTGCATTATGTGCTGTTCCTATTACACAATCAGAGACGTGTGCCCAAAGAGACTGTGAAAACGTGCTGAAGCAAAGTTCACAAAGTTGTGATTCGCTTCCAAGGCTGATCGTTCAACACAAGCACATGCGACGAGCTCTGGTTTTGTTCATCCAGTGTTGTTTCTCAGCTGTGAGAAACGGCCTTTTGTCTGAAGTGTTTTATAGCTACATGTCTGCACAAGTTACTATCTTTGAAAAATGATGTACTTCAAGTCTGGCTTGCAATCCAGGCTCTCTCTGGATTGTTCATCTTTACTCTAAGCCTCATAATATACTTGGGACAATCTTATTATGCTTTCTCATGCATGCATGTGACATCTAAATAGTCACAAACTGAAATGCTCAAATTGTTAATCGTAATTATTTGCATACAAATTAATCATCAGTAAAAACTGGCAGTTCTAACCACATGCATGAAGCAATCTAACACTAAAATACATAAACCACCGATAGAAAGTTTTGATAATTCATAAGCTCTGAAGCATCTTAAAACATGAACATTAGCACAGGAAATGTAGTGTGGAAGAGTTGGGCAAAACGCAATTTGGAATAGGTGGCAGTAATGCACTTATAAGTCAGCAATCCACCGTAAAGCAAGAAGAAGATTTTGTGTATTTACACATCAATGTATTGTCGCGAGCCGCAGGGTTTAATTTGGATTTGTTTGTATATGTTTTTTGTTTTGTTTTATTGTATGTTTTAGCAGCGATTCCCATTCACATCCATTATAAACTGACAGACTGCAACGGTTTGAGTTAAAAATCTTGGGTTGTGTTCTACAGAAGAAACAAAGTCACCTACATCTTGGATGCCCTGAGGGTAAGCAGATAAACATCAAAGTTTAATTTTTGGGTGAACTATCCCTTTAAGGGGACTTTAAATAAATATTTTATGTAAAAGAGATTTAGCTGACAAAAATGGGAATTGGGAATACCGCTTTTACACAGTTGTTGTAAAATAGAACAAATATATATATATAATAATCCTCATTGTACTGTGTCAGATAAATACTGCCTAAATTACAAAAATGTGAAATATATAGGGCAGGTATTGCAAACTAATGCTAATAATTAATGAATTATATAACACGTCAAATTAAAATAAATAATTATAATTTACTAAAAGTTTAAATTTACTAGTAAAAGAGGTACTTGACAAAAAAGCTTGTGAAGTTGTAATTAAAACATTATGGCAGTAGAGCGTACAAGAAAACTCTATTTTACTTGCTGTTTCTTTATAATTATTAGTGCAATCTACTAACAATTTCTGTGTGAATATTGTTTGAAAATAAATACAAATGTGGTAGTGTACACCTTCGTACCTTCTCTACCAATAAAGGGCACATTTTATTACATTAAGGTATTAAGGCACACCTTTAAGGGTTTTTCTATTGAGGGCAAACCTACAAAAAAGGAACAATTTGTTCATTTTGAACCCTGTTTTGGAAGTAAAACTATGAAACACACACAACTTTAGAGGAGACTACAGCACATATGAAGAAGTCCTGCATTCGATTGCTTCATAAATGCATATAAATCCCAACTGTGCCGGTGGATTCTGGGATGGTGAATTGGACAAACGCTCCACTGCAATCTAAGCAAAAGCGGACAGAAGGGACATCATGTTATTCTCTGGCCAATTATCTTAAGTGAGCCAATTTTATGGATGATTTTAAAGCATGAGCTCCTTTCAGAACGCATTATCATCTTCATGTGTAATTATCGGCTCATCTCGCATCACATGCCAAGACAGAGTCCCTGCGAACATCCCGATGAGGACAGAGAGAGAGAGAGAGCGATGAAGAGACATGTTTGGACTGAAGAGGATATGATGTAGTGGTTACATCTCCATGTAAACACTCACAATCTTATCAGATGAGTCACAAACACATTTCTCACACCAAATGGATCGAGAAGAACCATATTGTTCTAGTTAAAGTTATTTTTCTCAGACAGTCTATTTAATGACATGAGTCTTTAATTTGATTCAAGCATCCATAACACACCTTTTTTTGCATTTACGGATTAGTTGCTAAGGTGTTTAGAGAGTTCTTAGAATGTTGCTATGTTGTTGCTAGGCAGTTTAGAGTGCTTTCACTGGTTTCTCAGAAAGGATGGAAGAAAGAAAGATTTGGCATTAAACCCTTTGCCTAGGGAGAGGTTTTCAAAGGATTACAATACATACATTTCAGTTTTGCTATATATTCACATAGGAAACACTTATTTAAAAATGGTAATAATATTTCACAGTATTACTGATTTTGCTATATTTTATACAGCAAAATCCCCAAAATCCCCAACTCTGCTCAGGGTACATATTATCCCAATCTACAGAGTGTTAAAGTAACACTGACACAAAGTTTCCTCTGTTGAGGATTATGTGATGCATTTTATGTCTAAAAGCCTGAACAGTGGTTGTTCATCTTCAACATTGTTAACAACAGGTTTTCTTTACTAATGCTCACTCTTCAAATGATTAATTGCTTAATTATCCCATAAACTTGAACTCTGCTTCATTGTTACTGTACTTTAACACTCTGTAGATTGGGACAATATGTACACCGAGGAGAGTTGATTTATCTCTGGGGATTTTGCTCAAATAATAGATCAAATAAATGAAGCCTTATCGAGCAAAACAGTTTTCTTTCAAAAAGATCATAACAGATCTAAAACGTTTGAATGCTAAAAGCAGCCACCAATTAGTTTTTGTTGTTGTTGTCCTTTTATGATGGCAAAATTGCAAGTAAAGTATCATGTATATACTGCCTGTTAAAATATTTATATAAAAAAGGCATTTAAAACATTAAAAACATAAAACATTTTTAGAACAGCTTTAAGTGCAATGCCAGATTTTGACAGAAATCACTAATCCAGACGATCAAGTTTTGATCAATTATCTGTGTTTAAATGCAGGAATTATCTTTAAGATTTCCTGAAAGTTACTTTAAGATACTTGACACCACCAGTGATCTTACCCACAGATAATGACCTTCTCATGTGGCATCATACATCTAAAACCATCACTCGAAACCACACCAGATCGAAACGACGAGGCAGTTTCTCCACACTAAAGCATCTGAGTGACCTCTGAAGTAGCTCATTACGCCGCCGCTGGTTTTCACATCACCACTAAAACATAATAAATAAACAAACTTTCCAAGCAGGGGCAGCTCGGCTTGGCAAGCCCCTGGCCTATAATCATAAATCAATCCAATAAATGTGCCGGCCCAGGACCGGACACAGCTCCCCTGCTGCAGATAAATGGACACAAGCTCTGATCCAAGAGGACTGAGCTCTGCCAAACGTCCATTCCAGACCACAACATATACCTGACACAATGGTCAGCAGTCAGAGGAAAACTGATTGACGAGAAAGTGAAAATGAAAAAAAGCGAGAGAAAACAGAAGGTGATGAGTAAAACAGACAATGGACAGAGTCACGTGTATATCTAGTCCATTTCAAATCTTTAAAGGGATATTCAGCCAATTTGTGGACCCCAAACTTTTATGGAAGCTAATGGGATCCACATAAACAAACAGTTTATGTGTCATACATTACTAAGATTGCTACTTTCTTCTGCCAATACATCCACAGACATGCTGCATGTAAGAAACACTGCTGCTGCACACATAACATATGAAATTACCCCATAGATCTATATAGGTGGAGCTGGGGAAGAGGAAGTGTTTCTGAAATGTGCTGAAACTGCTACAGGAAGTACTAGCCGAGTATTTGAATAGTGAGCAGCGAGCTCATTGGTTGCGAATGCAAAAAGAAGAAAGTTTATTTTGATTTTTCAAAACTTATATTTAATCTTAATATGTAAAAACAAGTGAACTAAAATCTGCCAGTTCAGAAAGAAAATTACATTCTTATTAAATATACATAAAAAAAACAAGTGTTATTCAGTGCTGCTCCAGTAAATTGATAAAGAATAAATTACATTAATGTAGTGGAAAATCATGAATATTATTTTTTATAGTATTTTGTTGTTACTGTACATTAATATGCTTTTCACCCACATCCATGGCCTTTATTGCATGCTTTTTTTTATCTAACCGAACCCTGATGAATAAATAAAGTCACATTATCAACTAAATAATTTCAAGCTGAATATTTTGTCTTGGTTATTAAGATCTGGAGATGATTTTCCCTCCAAAATTGCTTGATACTTTTATCACACAGTACTTAAACCTACTTATGGTGTTCCTGGTCAAAAATGTCAGGCCTCCAAAAAATGGCTCGTAAATGTCGTGTTATGCTATATTACCCCCAAATCTTGGATTTTAACTTTTTCTTAGCTTGTTTTCTCTCAGTCATAGAGGTTACTAGAAGCACCTGTCAATCATCAAATAAACTTTGAATCCTCTGAAGAAACGAAAGGAAGTCAAACTCTTGAGAAAGAACTTCATCAG
This sequence comes from Carassius gibelio, assembly GCF_023724105.1. Taxonomy (NCBI): domain Eukaryota; kingdom Metazoa; phylum Chordata; class Actinopteri; order Cypriniformes; family Cyprinidae; genus Carassius; species Carassius gibelio. Next base: position 13,929,213 of record NC_068400.1, on the reverse strand, counting down.
TGCTGAAACTGCTTTAAAAAATGAATTACTGGGACAGTAAAAGGAGGCGGATTAATGCTGTAACTAAAGGGAAAACTTGCATTAACACTTAATTGAAAAAAATAAAATAATAATAACAATAATTTGAAACTTAAAACCAAAAACACCACGCCAACTACTTTATGCATCTCAAGAACTGGCGTAATTCTCAGTAATCTTACAGTTTAGCCACGCAGCTGTGAGCGTGATCATCCCAAAACTATTTAGTCTAAATACAACAGCTACACCGCAGCGAAACATCATCATGTCCACAACATACAAATTTCATTAATGCTAATCCATATAATGTTGCATGCAGTCATTCCTCCGCTGGGAAAAAGCGTGTTAATGACATGCCACGTAAACACAGCTCTGCAGGCCGTTCCAAAGATCGGCTTCTAATTGTTGTACATTTGTGCCTGATTTTTATAACCATACACAGATCAGCACTCAGTGCTTCCAGCTGGACGTCCCACATGCGGCGGATAAGGTAGATGTGACTTTATAGCAGTTAGTCTGAAGGGACTGTGGTGGGAATTGCGTAAATCAGCTGACAGCTGTTGGGATTTGTGGCCGGCAGCTTTGGGCCTGTAAGAATGCAGCTCATCACACTTAATTCATCATGACAATCAGAAAAACTAAAAGATATACCCAGAGCAAAACCTAAACTACTCACATGCAATGCATTTATACTATCAATTAGCCGGTGTACTGCAAGACGCTGGCAGAAAACAAGAGGAATCAATTTGGGATACTGGATTCAAATACATTTAGTTTTTTGGTAGTCTAAACAATTTGTCAGGGAAAGAACTGTCTAAAATCTTTTAAACTCAATCCTTGTATGTTGCTTGAAATCTAAGCTTAAAAAAAGCTAATTTTGACTTTTTCATAATTCAGATTTCTTCTCACAATTCTGACATAAATTTGCATTTCAGGGAAATAAAAATAAACATTATAATATTAACTTGAAATTCTTTCATTGCAATTTTTAATTTATATGTCGCAATTCTCCATTTTTTTTCTGTGCAATTTAGACTTTTCTTGCCATACTACATTTTTTTTCCCAGAAAATCGAACATAACATTTCGCAATTCAGAATTTATTTTCTCTTTCACAAATCTGAGTTGCGATTTTGAATTCATATCTCACAATTATTAACTGTGAGATTAAAAAAGTAGCAATTAACATTTTTATTGTTATAATTCTGATGTGGAAATAAGCCTGACTTTTTTCCCCACACAATTGCGAGTTAAATACAAGAAATCAGAATTGTGAGACAAACTCTTTTTTGCATGACTAAAAAGTCGCAGTATCTGATCTATGTCATAGAAATCGGTGCCGTTTAAAATTTGACTATACAACAAAATTAATCAATCTTCTCTCTAAATTGTGCATATAATTTGCTATGAAACAAGTTTGAGTGATTTCAAATGCACATGAATGAGTAAAAGTTTCTGACGCTTGTGTTGTCTCATATGCCTTAAACTAGAAATGACAACAAAAGACGAGCAGAGAAAGTTCTTTCCACACAGAAAACAACTTTTTTTACATTTTGCAACGTCTTTACTGAAATTCATTCCTTTTAAGACTCTTTAGAAAATTTAGTTTAAAGGTCTTTAAAGACCAACAATCTGATCCCTGTCTTTAATCCAATGTGAAAATCAAAGGTTAACAACCTGAAATTACCTTTGGCTCTTTATTTAGCAAGCACTACCGTGCCTTCTTGTTTGTTAACGGTGCGAAAACCATCCAAGCATGATGTCATGATTTCATCACTTGCCCAATAGCAGTCAGTCATAAAGATTTCACATTCAATCTGGCCCTGTGTGTAGCCTAATCAAAGCTTATTCCACAACAACATCTATTGGTACAGGTGTGTGCGTTTGAGCGAAGCAGTGTAACTGTGTCGATTAGCAAGATGACAAGTGTTACGACTCTACAGGGGTGCGAGATGTTTGGGGTAATACGTCTGAGCTGTCAAGTGATTGAGTGCGTTTTAGGAGGGTCAAGGGTACAAAACTGCTTTGAAATGGTCAACGGCACAAATGTTGACTCTGCACAACCATTTGTGCCCAAGCGCTTGTGATAAGTCGCAGATTTTCTGCCTGTCGCACAAGATACGAAAACAAATTAACCTAGAAAAAAACCCCACATGCAACGAATTAGCCTGGCATGTGGAGCCAAATGAGCCAAGGGGCAATTTTATCCCCATTTGAAGGCGTAATGGACATGGCTTGTTCTCTCGAGTGTTTCCAGCATGAAGGACAGCGCTGTTCGATGAAGATGGATATAATCACAGGTTTGTTTGGGCTCATGCTCGACTAATGAGCTGACATCATGCTTGGATGGTTTTCTCGCCATTAAGAAACAAGCAGGCACAGTAGTGCTCGCTAAATAAAGAGCCAAAGGTAATTTCAGGTGGTTAAACCTTGATTTTCACACTGGATAGCAGATGGAGATCTGATTGTTGCTCTAAGTCTACATGGTAAGGGTTTTACTGTGCTTTTCGCACCACGAGCACCAGTAGACGACTGGGACTCCGGTTGAGAGGCAATAAAAATAAAGCGAAGTATGATGGTCTCAGCACATTGAGAGGATTTTAGGGAAGACGGTCCTCAGAAACCAGAGGAGACTCTACTCATAAACCAATCCTCAACACGCCTGAGTGTTCACTATAAAAAACATATACATATATTTAGGTGAAATAGTAGCCAAGCTAACAGTCAAAACATAAACACAGCACTGGGCGTTTAATTGCTGAGGAAGGATATATATGGCGTGTCTAATGTGCAGAGAGTATGTTTATGAACGTTGCTTTATGTTCTTGGATCACACTGGAAGCTTATTATGTTAATCATTCAAAATGTTTAGTCAAGACAATCGCTTGCTGTTTAAACCAGGGCTTCCCAAACTTTTTTGTCAGCTGAACCTCTTTAGATGTAAAATATTTAATTGACGTATCCAAGACTTTAAGGTAGGCCTAATATTTCAACAATTTAATTTCGCAGTTCTCTGAACAGAACAGATAAATGAATATTTCTAGATTAAATACGTAGTTGGTTTAGTTATGTCACATGAAATGATTCCATGAAATTCCCTAAAACATTTTCATTACTTGGAAAAAAATAAAACAAACTGATATAAAATTTATTTTATATAATCTAGTTCCCAAGGCAACATTTCTCATTTCTTTACGTTGTTAAAATAACCAAAACTAAACACTGAATTATATAGACGTAAAAAAATATATAAATAAAAATGGAAACACACAGACAAAACAAAATTCCTAATATTAAAATAAAACCTAAATATTAATTTAAAATAAAATAAAATGTAGAATATATAAAAAAAATTGTGATGTTAAAATAGACTGACTTGGGAAAAGATAAATGAACACAAATGTTTGTGTCCTCAATGGGACAGTTGCAAAGTCTACATTTTTTATTTTTTTAATTTAATTATAATGTTTCCCTGGACACACATGATCTTTTCTGATTTTCTTGGATGTTTGTAAGCAAGCAGAGAAACTCTGTAATTTAAGAGTGCCCTTTCAAGATCTCACTCTTGACTGGTATATAAAAAAAAACTTTCACTGCAAGTCAACAATTTGGTGGAAAATGCAGGAATAAATAGACAAAAAGGACAAAATAGAGATTACTGGTAAATTTTGGTCAACCACTTCATCCATACAAAGCCAAACTGAGCTAATTTAGAGTTTCGGTATGAAATAAGCAGTTGAAGGCCACCACTACCATAACTGTCCTGAGTGTATTGAAACTGAACTTCTACATAAAGAGCGCGAGAAAGAGGAGGAGGACACAGAAAGCAGCTCATTAGGATGTGTGTACACTGCTGTTTTACAAGCGTCTTTGATCAGAGGTCACAGGGAAAGGGTCGCCCTGTAAACATAAAGGCCCTGGCAAGTTTCCTTTAGGTCTAACATTCCTCTTCTGTGTTTCAGTTTATAAAGAAGGACGTCACAAATGATGGCTTATGGGGTCACTTAAACTACAAACTTGTAGAGCTAATAAAAAAAAATTGGGGTTGGTTGAAACAAGTCTCTTCTGCTTATTAAGGCTGCATTTAAAGGCATTTGATCAAAAAAATTTGTTTTAGTTTTGTATGTGAATACATTTTAAAATGAAATTTTTTCCTGAAATCAGGAATTGTTTTTGATCCTTCAGAAATCATTCTAATATGATGACTTGCTGCTTAAGAAAAAAATGTCTTCTTATCAATGCTGAAAACAGTTGTTGCTTTTTTATTTTTGTTGAAATAAAACTCTTTGATGAATAGAACATAAAAAAGCATTTATTTGAAACAGAACTCTTTTGTAACATTATTAAAGCCTTAATGGTCACATTTGAACAATTTAATGCATCACTGATGAATAAAAGTATTTATTTTAAACTTAGTCTTTTTTATTATTTGGTAATTTCACAAAGCATTTAATAAACCCGAAACAAAATATAAATATTAAAAAACTTAGGAACAAAATGTTGCTTTGGCAAATAACTGTTGAAACTAAAATTAATTCGAAGTTTAATCTGAAATAGACCTACTATAATTATTAATTAAAATATAACAAACTTTTTAAAATTTAAATAATAATACAATTGTTATAATAATAATAATAATAATAATAATAATAATACATTATATACTACATGTATTTAATACATATTACATCAAAAGCACATGATAAATATACAAATGAAAATCTTAAATTGTGGTTGAGAAAAAAAAGAAAAAGCAAGAAATAAAAATTTAAACTGAAAATATCAAAATAACAGCTATATTTATAACAGCATATAAATGATGCTAAAATAACACCGGATGATACAGGCACACATGTTGGATAATTTATAATAATGATGGGATGAGGTGAGGCTTTTTAAGAGGATATTAACCAGTTCTCCTTTTACCCCTGTGGTCCCGGATGGACCACCAACATTAGCCACGTCCCGTTAGGTGAGGGGCTAAACGACACCTCTCTGAAACAGACTCCAAAAAACTGGCCCACAACATTAAAAGGAAAAAGAAAATAATCCTGCTTTATGACAACGTCCATTTCTCTGTCTAATTTCCTAAATGTTTTTAGATTTACTGTAAGTCTGAGCTCTTACCTCATCCTGGTTTACAGCTGAGGCTAACAACAGCATCTGCTGCCAAATTATGATCCCATCCACAGAACAACGAAGGAAAAGCTGCGCAATCCAACACTTGGAGCTTCACAACACCGCCTGAGCTACAAGCACGTCCTGAGCTTCTGCCTTTGACTTCAACCTTATTTATTAGAGACAGGAACGGAGAAGAGGAAAACATATGGACAAATGCAGTGTTTTGGCAAAGGCAAAACTTCTTATCCCTTTGCATGCAACATCAAATATATAATACAAGTTTCTGGTCTTACTCTGAATGACTCAGTGCAAAAAGAATTCTTCACAGTCATTCAACAAAGGCCTCTAATTCGCTCTGCCTCTGAAACAACTTTGCTCTTTAGCAATCCAAGACGGATCAGTTTAACTCCTGTTTATTTTATATACCATTTAAAATATCCCAGTTGTGGCCTAATGGTTAGAAAGTCTGACTTGTACAGAGAAGGTTGTGGGTTCGAGTCCCAGTACATCTAACTCTTTACAGTAAATAAAGAACTCCTAACTTTCCAACTTTCTAATATCCTTATACAGAAATGATAGTAAAAATTTAACCTAAAATAAACAGTTGCTGAATATTAGCTTTCTGTCGATCCAAGATATAGCTGACATTGTTTCTTCATCAGATTTGGAGAAATGTAACATTGCATCACTTTCTCACCAATGGATCCTCTGCAGTGAATGGCTGCCGTCAGAATGAGAGCAGATAAAAACATTACAGTAATCCTCAAGTAATCCACACCACTTCAGTCCATCAGTTAATGTCTTGTGAAGCCAAAAGCTGCGTGTTTGTAAGCAACAAATCCATCAAGACATTATAATGGTCGCTTCTGGCTAAAATATGTTCTCCATCTACTCTCCAGTTAAAATCTGGTGTGAATCAGGAGATAAATATGTACAGATCAAGCATCATTTACAAGCCAAAAAAGGTCGTAAACAAATATGTAGCTGGATCTTGATGTGAGAGACAACAGGAGATGGACTTTCACTGGGGGAAGTGTTATTATTGTTTATGAACTCAAAATTTGGCCAGAAGCAAGGGTTTGATGTTAAAAACATCTCAATGATCAGAATCAGAATGAGCTTTATTGCCAGGTATGTTCACACATGCGAGGAATTTGTTTTCAGCTCCGCAGTACAACAGAATGACAGAGACAGAACATAAAACATATAATAAAAGAATAAAAAATACAAATAAGTAGGTAAGGAATGACAATATACAGATGGCAATTGTATGTGCAGGTATATTACAATAGGCAGTTATGTATGTACAGGTATATTTTGTGCAAAAATTTAAGTGCACACTAAGTATGTGTGTTAGATAAATAAGTGTATGTGTATATAAATATAGATAGTGTTGTGTGTTCCACAGTTATTAATCAAGTGCTCATTAGATGTATTGCCTGAGGGAAGAAACTGGTCCTGTGTCTGGTCGTTCTAGTGCTCAGTGCTCTGTAGCGTCGACCAGATGGAAACAGTTTAAAAAGGGAGTGTGATGGATGTGAGGGGTCCAGAGTGATTTTGACAGCCCTTTTCCTCACTCTGGATAAGTACAGTTCTTGAATAGATGATTCGCTCAGCAGTCCGGACTACCCTCTGTAGTCTTCTGAGATCAGATTTAGAAGCTGAGCTGAACCAGACAGTTACTGAAGTGCAGAGGATGGATTCGATGATGGTGGAGTAGAACGGTTTTCCACGATCATCTCCACTGTTTTGAGCGTGTTCAGCTCCAGGTTGTTGAGACTGCACCAGACAGCCAGCTCTTTAACCTCCTGTCTGTAAGCAGACTCGTCACAGTCCTGGATGAGGCCGATGAGTGTGGTGTCGTCTGCAAACTTCAGGAGCTTGACAGAGGGGTCCTTAGACATGCAATCATTAGTGTACAGGGAGAAGAGCAGTGGGGAGAGGACACAGCCCTGGGGAGCTCCGGTGCTGATTGTACGGGTGCTGGATGTGTATTTTCCAAGCCTCACTAGCTGCTGTCTGTCTGTCAGAAAGCTGTTGATCCACTGACAGATGGAAATGGGTACGGAGAGCTGAGTTAGTTTGGGCAGGAGGAGGTTTGGGATGATCGTGTTAAAGGCCGAGCTGAAGTCCACAAACAGGATCCTCACATAAGTCCCCGGTCTGTCTAGGTGTTGCAGAACATAATGCAGTCCAAAGTTTACTGCATCGTCCACAGACCTGTTTGCTCTGTAGGCAAACTGAAGAGGATCCAGCAAGGGCCCAGTGATGTCCTTCAGGTGGGCCAGCACCAGTTTTTCAAATTACTTCATGACTACAGACGTTAGAGCCACAGGCCTGTAGTCATTTAGTCCTGTAATTTGGGATTTTTTTGGGATGGGGATGATGGAGGAGTGTTTTAAGCATGAAGGAACTTCGCACAGTTCCAGCGATCTGTTGAAGATCTTTGTGAAGATGGGGGCCAGCTGGTCAGCACAGGATTTCAGACAGGCTGTTGTAACACAATCTTGGGCCTGGTACTTTTTTCCTTTTCTGCTTCCAGAAGACCTGGCGCACCGCATCCTCGCTTGTCTGTATTGCAGGTGTGGGGAGTGGGGGAATGCAGGAGTTGTGAAGGGTGTGAATGGTTGTGTGGGGAGGCGTTCAGAGGAGGTGATGGGTTTTCTTCTTTCAAACCTGCAGTAAAACTCGTTCAGATCGTCTGCCAGTCGTCGATTCTCCACAGTACTGGGGACGGTGTCTTGTAGTTGGTAATCTCTTTCAGACTTTTCCACACTTATGCAGAGTCGTTGGAAGTGAACGGAGTCCTTATTTTTCCAGAATAATTCCTCTTTGCCACTTTGATCTCCTTTTCCAGTGTGTATTTAGCCTGTTTATACAAGACATTGTCCCCCTTCACGTAAGCATCTTCTTTGACCTGACGGATCTGTCTGAGCTTTGCAGTGAACCACGGTTTGTCATTGTTGTAAGTTAGTTGAGTCTTTGTAGGAATGCATATATCCTCACAGAAACTGATATATGATGTTACGGTCTCTGTGAGTTCATCCAGATCGATGGCAGTAGCTTCAAAAATACTCCAGTCAGTGAGGTCAAAACAAGCTTGTAAATCCTGCTCTGCTTCATAATTCCATGTTTTTACAGTCCTTAATAGAGGTTTAGCTGATTTTAGCTTCTGTCTGTAGATAAGATGATCCAGACAGTGATCAGAACGTCCTAAAGCTGCTCGTGGAACAGAGTGATATGCATCCTTTATTGTGGTGTAACAGTGATCCAATATAATACTGTCTCTTGTGGGACATGTGATGTGCGGTCTGTATTTTGGCAGTTCACAGGAGAGATTTGATTTATTAAAGTCCCCGAGAATGATTAAAACAGAGTCCGGGTGTTGTTGTTCTGTCTCTGTGATCTGATCAGCGAGTTTCTGTAAAGCAAGGCTGGATGGATTAGCTTCTTACAAAGTTGCAGCTTTTATATTCTCCAGATGTTAACTGATAGACTGGAGTGATGTGGATTACTTGTGGATTATTGTGATGTTTTTATCAGCCGTTTGGACTCTCATTCTGACGGCACCCATTCACTCCAGAGCATCTATTGATGGGCAAGTGGTGGAACGCTTTATTTCTCCAATTCTGATGAAGAAACAAACTAATCTCGGATGGCCTGAGAGTAAGCACATTTTCAGAAAATTCTAATTTTTAAGCTGAACTATTTCTTTAATAGTCACTTTGCTTTTGTTTGACCCAAAACAACATGAAGCAGATTTACTGTAGACATGCAGTGCCCTGCTGTCTTCCCCAACAGATTTACACCGAACAAAGTGAGGACATGCTGCAAACCAAGTGACTCCCAGGAGTTCAGCTCAGACGTGGAATTTCAACATAAATCTTCTCATACTGAAAAATATCATGAACTGTCCTTCATCACATCCCTCATCAAACTCCCCTTTTGATGATTAAAATGCTATTGTTACAGTGACAGACACCTGAAAGTGTGTGAGACCACACAGCAGCACAAACCAATGAGTCAGCAGGAACAGAGCCTTTCCTTCAGTAATCTTGTCATGAATAGAGACAGAATGAGAATCAGAATGATGACCAATTTCTGTAAAACAAAACTCTGAACAAAATGCATGCCCCATGCAAAATCAGCCAGGCTGTTTCTATGAAGTTTCTTGGTTGTTTTCTATGTAGGCTCTTGCCGGTTCACGTCTTTATTTATGAGAAACAGTAATAAAGTATAATGAAGAGATGGTAAACACAAGCGTTCAGATACTTCACTGAATGGCCTCTTTGTTACAGAGAGAGGTCTTTGTTCTGACAGGTGAGCAGAAAGAGCGTGTGAATGTGTGTGGGCATGTGTCTCTATTGGTGGTCTCTTATTTTTGTTCGCAGGGGGTGTTGAAACAGTTGGACACACTTCACCCCAAAATACCGACCATCAGCTCAAACCATCTGAACTCAAATCCCAGGTCTTCCTATTCAAATCAGCTCATAAACCCATTGCAAACACTCTAAACATACAATTTATACAGTAACACTCTCTATGAAGCCTGTATATACAGTATTAAAGCACATATTAATGTGATTTCACCAATAAAAAAGGAGTGTTCTTAATGAATTAACTGCCTATGATAAGTATTATTAATGTTATTTTAATTATCAACTTGTTAGTTGTTCAATATAATTAACTGCAACAATAATGTAATAATAATACAGTCTAATTTAATTCAAATTTAGACTCAACTATCCATTTCATAAAATAATAGAATTTTAAATGCATGTATAATGCTTTATACAACTGAATTTTTAAAAAATGTTTTATTGTGAACTGTAACCAGAGTAACAACAAATTATATTTAATAATTAATTAATTATTATATTTAAAGTATATTTAATAATACATTAATAATTCAAATAAACACTCCACTATCTTTTGATATACCTTTAAAGAGTATAATGCATTAAAAAACATGATCAACACCAGAAAGGATTTGTTAAATAATCTAATACAATGCATCATAAGCTTTAAATCAAATCAAATCAAAAAATTGAAATACATGAATAACTTAATACCTATAAGCTTCAAATGAAGAAATGGTGTTGAAATGCCAAATGACTTTAGTACAGTTGCAATGCGACTGCAGACACATGAACATATGAGCAAAGTGGGCATTCCTGCTGATCACTTCCCAGGAATCCCAAGCAGCGAGGAACAATGTGCTGATGCAGGCACAGCCGGTCACAAGATTTGGCTTTAAGATGGACATAATGAAGACCACATCGCAAGCCGCCACAGACACAACACTCTCCTCCTGGAGGAGCTTTTCAAGTTCAGTAGAGTACATCAGCTCTCGACTTCCTCCTCTTTTATTTGGCTCACCTGTGTGTCCCATCAATCAGGGTCTCTGTCAGACAGGACGGGGTGAGATCATGTCTCAACCAAACACTGAAAAGGTAATATGTGCACAGGCAGGTGTTCGATCACAACCAGAAACCTTCACAGGGTGTTTTACATACCGGACTCTACAAGCGTACAGATCAGCTAAATGTGTGCAGCCAAAAAGTGACGAGAAATGAAACATCTTGTATTCATGAACAAAAACATCTAATGGGGATCAGCAAATAATAAGAAGATAATTTACAACCACATGCACCATATAAAAATCCAACAAAGACCTTTAGTCAGCTGCAGTGATTACATCTTCCTGTACTTCATTTTACTGTAAAATGACTATAAAGGCAATTATTTAAACAACTTTACAGTTATATATATATATATATATATATATATATATATAGATAGATAGATAGCAAACAGGCTAAAAATGCTAATTAACTCTCTAACAGTAGGTGGTGCTTATGGAAAAGCAGAAATGCAGTAAAGCAGTGCTATATTATGTATAATATGGATATAAGTTGAAAAACATGCAAAAACAACATGAATGGTCTATTTCAATGTAAGAACCGCATATTTAAGTGTATAAAAAGTGACAGATTTGCAGGTATTGTACTAACCAGGTGCAAATTTACAAGTTTCCAAAGACAAGTGATGTTTGCCCACAAACACGGCCAGATTTTCAAAACAGTTCTATATCAAATCTATTCACAAATTCATAGTTCACTATTTTTTTTTTTACATCAACTAATAAAAACTACTTGTAAAAACTTGTTACATAAGCATGAAAAAAGTGTTAATTTTGACACGGAATTTTAATTTAGTTTTAGTCTTAGTCTTTTGACTATAATTCTTTTTAGTTTTAGTCAAGTTTTAGTCATCTGATTTGTTTTAATTTTAGTCTTATTTTAGTCGACTAAAATTGCTTGGTATTTTAGTCGACTAAAATTGCTTGGTATTTTAGTCGACTAAAATTGCTTGGTATTTTAGTCCACTAAAATAAGACTAAAATAGATAGAAAAATAACAGATTTACTAGACAATTTTTTTCAGCTGGTATAGGAAACAAACTTAACCAAAATATATAAAACACAAATTCAACTTTATTTCAACACAACTGTGTCTTTATTTCGATTCAAAAGCTTTTATGCAGCAACAAACACTGTCATGATAATGTAAACAATAACTAGCTGCCAATTGACCATCAATAAAAGAAAAATAACGTTAGGTCCAGGACCTTAAAGCTTACAGCTGAGCTGAACAATAAGTGCATACATTTAAAGTAAATATTTAATAAGTTGGGTGGATAAAAAAAAGTAACAAGATTTTATTAGGTATTCATTTGTCTAGCAATATTGTATGTTTTAAATACTACAATATTGCTAGATTAGTATGTATAATGATAGGATGTGAACATTCACGTTTCACATGACTAATATAGAAATATTTGTGATATTGTCAACAAGTAGAACATTATAAAATATACTAAACATTAGTATTAATCAAATGTATGTATCATAATATTACGTATTAGTATTGTGCTCTCATCTAACTTGAAGAAGGGGCTATTTTACACTACTTTTCAGTTCGTAATATTTAATGCTACAACATCTACGCACTGCAGTCTTCCAATTTTGCTTAGCTCAATAAACAAAAGAACATCGTTGTGAAATAACATTTGAGAAAATGTCCGGGTGGCTCGTCTGTAAATGTCTTTTCAAATTGGTTGTGTTCTTGGCACGAATGAGCGCTCCGTGTGCTTTACACTTTGTTTTGTTTTGTTCGTCGTCAAACGTGAAGTGAGCTGTGGACATTTTGTCGCTCTTTTAGACATCACCTCTTCGAATGCCGACTTCCCGGGAGCTCATTTAAAAACTGAAAACCTTCTTTTGCTCATTCCTCGCATCTCTCCCGTCTGCTGATTTGATTTTCGTCACAGTCTATTTTCGTCTCGTCCTTTATTCGTTGACGATAATGTCAGTCAATTTAGTCATAGTTTTAGTCTCCATCAGTGCCTTCTTTTTTAGTTTTCGTTTCGTTTTCGTCCGCAAAAATATATTCGTGACGAAAATAATGACGAAAATATTTAGTCAACGAAATTAACACTGCATGAAAATACATATTTATTATTCTTCAGACTTGATGGTCAAGTCCACAGCGGTGGTTTTAACTTAATTGCTTAAAAAGCTAAAAGCAGAATTATTTCAAGTTTAAGGTCATTTCAAGTTCATTCAGTTTTAGATGTGCAAGAAAGTTATGACATTTAAATGGTTGGGTTGTAATTAACCAGTTTGTAATTTATAATTTCCATCAGTTTGACCCATTCAAGTAAAAAACCAGGAGGTTCTCATTACATTAAAAACTGATGCACTGCATCTCTGAGAACACAATGAGCTCAAAAGAGCCAAAACATTATCCACAGCTGTCATTTTAGAAATATTTGAACTTTAAACACATTTCATAATATTTGTTTTATCTTTATACAGTTTTGACCAAGTATGAGCAAGAACAAATGATATGCCTTTAGCTGACAACATTAAAAATATGATTTATGTTTTAAAGGTGCCTTTTTACAGTCTCAAGAGGGTGGGAATCATATATGAATAGACAAAATCCAAAAATAACGTTTTCCCCCCCATCAAAGCCACAGAAGAGCCATCTTTGTTTTCACAAAGAACCTATCAGTGAACAGTTCTTAAAATAACCATTTTTACTTTTAACATTTTAACAATCTAAACAATCGTTCCCCACTGTACAGAACCTTTTGTCATGGAAAATACCCATGGATCTTAAAAGGTCCTTTACGGAACAATCAACGCCAATCACGTGATTTGTTACAATGTATCAATAGTGATGACCATAATTTCTGTACCGGGGGAGGGGAAAGGGGCGGGGCCAAACAAGAACAACACCATTACCACAAACTAGAGCGAGAGAGAGAGAGAGAGAGAGAGAGAGAGAGAGACAGCAGAGTGTTCCCTGTGTTTAGTAGTGATGAGTGGAGGTTAAGGACGTCTCTCTCTAAATGAATGTGTCACTCAAAGTGAACATTTAACAGCAAGCAGCAGCAGGATCATTTGGACAGAGACTCCAGCAGGACATGCAGACACATGCTGGGACACACCGAGGGAACTTAAACCACACTTAAAGAACATTTTACACCAGGACACAAAATGAGACTGTCACCCATCGTCCTATGACAAGAAACACGCCGGGGACGGACAACAGGACAGAGGGACAGAATAAGGACAGAAAGGACAGTGGTGGATCTGTGATGACTTTCACTTCCAACCTGCCTGGAGAGAGACTGGAAGGATAAAGCAAAGAAAGAAAGAGTGGGGAACATCAGCACACTATCCTGGTAGGAGCTGTTTGTTTGATTAGAAACACGATGAAGTCAAATGAATCATGTTCTCTGGCTTTCACCTTCATATTGTCATTCCACGAACAAAAATACTCCACAAATTAATAGACTGTCACACAAATCATGCAATGAAAAGATTTCAAAACACAGATTCTATATTTACAGGATTTGCAGAATAGCTTTATTGAAATGTGCATGATTTTGCATGATATTTTGTTACTTCCATTTTTTTTTTTAATGCCTGATTCCAGGTTCTCCAAAATTGGGAAAGCCCTGATATTTAAAGGGCAATTGCATTTACTTATTTAGCAAGCAATGACATTTTTACGTTTTAAGTAAACCTTTTAGACCTTAAATAACTACAACAAAATTAGACTTTAGACACAGGATGGTACTTTTTATTTTCAAGAGCTTATGACATTCCCTTTTATGTTAATCACCCATGAAATCAGTCCAGAATATTTTTTGCATTTGTTGCATCTACAAATTATTCACTACTGATTAAAAGATCTATTGTCTTTGGTACTTGTTTGTCATTCACTCTTAAAATGTTTTTTGACCGTCCCATGAAGAACGTTTAATCTCCAGAGAACATTCCCATTCCATAAAAGGTTCATGGCATCACCGCAAACCCCCACTTTTGAATCTTTATAGTGTTATAGAACATCAAACTGAAATGAAAATCAATTCATCGCACATCATCACAGCAATCCCGTGAGGAGGATGTGTGCCAAAAGACATGCTTTCGGTCTGAAAGTAAATACTATATTTGCATTTTCTAAGTGAATACCAGCACTCACAGGACAGAAAAAGAAAGGTACAGTTATTGAATACTGAAAACGATCCAAGAAAGCCAGAGAAATCAGAGCTGGAGAGAAGCGGAGACCCTGATGACATCAGCGGCTCAAGCAGGCAGTCCAATATGACATCATCACAGCCGGGTTCAAATTCTAATCGGATTTTAAATCCATGAAATCTAAGTCAGATTTTGAATGCATTTTCATGCATGACACTATGGAAGTGATTCTGGCAGTGCCCAATACAGCAAAACAGACCCATGTGCTGTTTTATTGGTGATGACACCAAAACACTGTCTAGAACACTGATCTGTGACTAGATCACAAAACTGAAGAAAAAAAGAGAGCAAAAAGTCCAAGTTCTAAAATGTGTATTAGAACTGTAAATAACATTGTTGTTACTTTGATGCAATGTTTTTTTTCCTAGTTGGGATCATAAATATGGTCATTTTTACATGACGCAAGAGTTAATCATGATGCACAAATAGAGATTTTTAAACGTTAATGTGTTAAATGTGTTAAAAGTTTATACAAAATCAACAACTGTGAACACAGTGCAGAACTGTAAAACAGGGTTGGAAAAATCCTTATTCCCAACAGACAGTGAACAGGTTTCCTGAAGCAATGCCAAGACAATTGCACAAAAAACAAACGCTCTAAAATAAAAGTTTAACACGGTTATGTAATTTTTTAGGAATATATTATTCATCATGCATGTTTGCAGCATTAGGTTACGGACCTTTGCTGAGGGTCTTGTGCAATCTTGTTTATGTTCTGCTTGATTGAAATTTTTCTTTGATGACTCAAGGGTATGAATGTTTGTTTGTGCATCCAGTCCAAACACAAGACACATGATTCAGACATTAAAAATAAGTTAATAAAAAATTAGCATTAAATAATATAGCAAAAAGTGTTAAACAATACTGTCTCAACTATATCTCCTCCCTGCGGCAGTACTATTGTTTTAGAGCTCTCTGTCCAATGCTTACTTCGGAAACAATCCCTGACATGAGTGGGAAGGAGCTCTTCCTTACTAATGAACACAATGAGAAACATGGAGCGCTGAGTCTGTTGCTGTTGGAGACGGTCTGTACACACAACACACCAAACCAGGCACTGCATGCGACCGATTCTCCCAGCTGGGAATTAGAGCATTCCTGTACTGGGGTGTAAATCTGTGACGCAGTCATTCAATGACCAGAGAAAATAGAAAAAACTAAAAGCCCAGTTGACCCTAAAATTGCACCAAATGCATAAAATAAAATGCTATTTTTTAACACTACAGTTAAAAAATGTAAAGGTCAGTAAGATTTTTTTTAAATGATTATTAAGCAAAAAAAAAAAAAAAAAAAAAAAAAAATCTTACTGACCCTTACATTTTTTTAACTGTAGTGTAAAAAAAAATAGCATTTTATTTTATGCATTTTGTGCAACTTTAGGGTGTTTCAAGTACATTAATGTTTCAAAACATTAATATTTCCAATAAATGCTGGTCTTTTATATTTAATTAAATATTTTTATACCCTTGTTAAAAGTCATATCAATTTATAATATTTCTATAACATTTAATTTATGCTCACCAAAAATGCATTTATTCGATCTAAAGTACAGTAAAAAAAGTGAGATATTATTATGATATAAAATAACAGCTTTCTATTTGATTATGTTTTAAAGTGCAATTTATTCCTGTGATGCAAAGCTGTATTTTTTAGCATCATTACTCCAGTCTTCAGTGTCAAATGATCCTCCAATAATCATTCAAATTTGCAGCTCCAGAAACTTTTCTTATTATAAAAGTTCAAAGCAGTTGTGCTGCTTCATATTTTTGGTGGAAACCAATACATTTTTCTCTAAATAAATATTCCTATAGTACAAATCCTTTTATCTCTTCATGTTCCAGCACAAAGACACATCTCAGAGAGCCATGAGTGTCCTCAATCTGAAGCGCTTTCTTCTGGCCCTGCTGACCATCACCCTGTCCAGACCTGACTCTGCTTCGCTTGGGTTCGCAGAGGAGTTTGAAAGCAGAGATGATGTTCTCGAAAGCGAGTTCATGTATGCCAGTCGTCCCAAGCGCTCTGCCGCCCCTTCCAGCGCCTCGGACCCTGACAAATGCTCCTACACCTTCATCGTGCCTCAGCGCAAGAACACGGGCGCCATCTGCGTGAACTCCAAAGAGCCGGAAGCCCTGCTGGAGAACCGCGTGAACAAGCAGGAGCTGGAGCTGCTGAACGGAGAGCTGCACAAGCAGCGGCGGCAGATCGAGACGCTGCAGCAGCTGGTGGAGGTGGACGGCGGCGTGGTCAACGAGGTCAAGCTGCTTCGCAAGGAGTCGCGCAACATGAACGCCCGGGTCACGCAGCTCTACATGCAGCTGCTGCACGAGATCATCCGCAAGAGAGACAATGCGCTGGAGGTTTCTCAGCTGGAGAACCGCGTGCTGAATCACACGTCAGAGATGCAGCAGTTAACCGCACGCTATCGGGATCTGGAGCACAAATATCAGCACCTTGCATCGCTTGCCAGCAATCAAAGCACAATCATAGTGCAGCTAGAAGAGCAATGCAGGAGAGGAGGCTTTGTTGGTGTTGGTGGACGTGGTGCTGGTGTTGGTCTTGGTGCTGGTGGAGGAGGAGGTGGTGTTGTACGCCAAACACAACCTTACCAGCCACCTGCAATCCTCCCACAGCCTCCACAACATCGCCAGCCACCTCCGCCTCCGGTGCACCATACCCCCGTCAGGCCTTTCCACCCGCCGACCTACACCCGAAACAACAACCAGATCACCAATGAAATCCAGAGCGACCAGAACGTCAAAGCAATGCCACCGGCTTTACCGACGGTGCCTCCAGAAACACACAGCTCCTCGACAGATAAACCCTCAGGTGAGTCTCTTCACCGTTTACTCACCCTCATGTTGTCCCAAACCATTACGACTTTGCATAGTCTTCCAAACATCAGATATATTAAAATATTAACAACCATTGTGCATCATCATGGTTGAAAATAGTCCTTAGAGGACAAAAATGTCTATGTTATAAAACAGTGATAAAATATTCAAAAATATCAATTTTTTTACGAACATCAGTTCTGAACATATATATCTATCCATCTATTTTTTTTCCTTAAGGCCCCCAAGAGTGAAATATTAAAACTACAGTAAAAATACACAAAAATAATTATTTTGCATTAGCGCAGACATGATGATCAAAACAAAAAGTCCCTAAGAATGCACAAGGGTTAATGAAACCTAATAGCTTTTCTTTCACTTGACTGAAGATCCAGACATCCAAAACTTTAAGGCATCATAAAACAAATCAGAGATGTGTAATCCAAGACTTGTGACGAGATACGATCGCTTCATATGATGAAAAGATTTACTTGAAGGTTTTATATAAACACACATATGCAGAGAGCATCCCATATGGTAAACATGGAAACCTAAACAGGCGTGCCCAAATAAAACTAAATTAAAAACTCTTCATCATATAAAGTGATTATCTCTGTGTTTTGAAGATTATCCAAAATCTTATGGGTTTGGAATGACATGACGGTGGTAAATGATGAAAATGTTCATTTTTCAGTGAACTATCCTTTTAAAATCATGTAATAAAACAAAACCATATGAATTTCTTTCTTATGTGGAACATAAAAAATATATTTATATATATATATATATATTTTTGTCCAGTGAGGTTCAATGCAGTTTTGGACTGGATTTCATTATATGGACAAAAAATATTTTTATTGAAATATCTTCAGAAATGACACAAAGGGCACAAAAATGATGACAGAATATTAATTTTTAGATGAACCCATCCCTCTAAATCAGCGTCATCACTGACTGGTTTATATAAAGACAAAGTATGAAGATACACATTGAGTTGCATCCATTGCAATTTCAAAACAGTGGTATCGTTTGATGATGCATATACAAGCGCCCGTCAAAAGTACACCACGCACCTTCTGCAAAACATTATGTACACGCAACAGGATCAGGGTGAGTAACGAGAAACATTTAAACACGGCACAGCCAGCGATCTTCCTTTTCTTCCAGTGTTTCAGCAGATTTACAAGGTTAATTGTCTTTTGCACACAGAGTATGATAAATAAGTATGGATACGCCTAAATGGTTTGGTTACATCAGTGCTTCCAAAGAAAACAGCCTAAAAGTTCAGCCACGCAGGCCACACGTGGATTTCCCTGCTGTTGATCACTCGGAGCTTGGCCTGCGTCCCATTACAACAAAACAATTTGGCAACACATCCTCTGAACCAAGAGTGCACATTAATCTCGGGAGGAAAACCCTCAAACACATGAAGCACTTTGAAGTCCTTAAACGGGGGATTCCAGACACCATTCAGCAGAGAATCTGTGGTTTGACGGAAGGGTGTTGTTTAAGTGTTGTTTACTATTCTGCTATATGGACATTTCTTTGTGATAACTGGTGATTGCTTTAAATGCGGCTGTATATGAAATGCAGTAATGACAGGTTGACGGTACATGGTTGAGATCAATTCTCACTTTCCTGAAATCTCCCTCATAATATCACCAAAACACACATGCATCGTATATTATTAAAGCAGGTTAGAGTTAAAACATGGGATAAAAAAGTGATTCACAATTCTAAGAAAAAAAGTCAAAAACTATTGAGATTCTCTACTATATCCACTGCAGTCCTCTGTAAATCCATCTGGTCTCCCTGTTGTCTTTATAACATGCCCTTAAATCACGCCTCTGCAAGTTATTAGCAAGATTTTTGCCCACTACAAACACTTGCAGCTTGCTAAAATGCTCTGTTTAAACAAGTATAATGCATCAGCTGACGACACAGTTCTAATAAACATCCCACACTGCATCAGTAACACAACTTACTACTTGCTACTTTATCATATGCACAGCACATTAAGTCTTAGTTTCTACATGCAACAGATGAATTATGCCATTTACAAATGCAAACAAATATTTTATATAATGATACGCAAAATATACATTACAAAATACCTTTGTTCCTTTTTTTTTTTTAGTCGCTTTGGAAAAAAAACAGGAGCTAAATACATATGTAAAACATTTGTCATTTATCAGATGCTGCAGCATAGAGATGATGAACAATCATCTAAAACCTTTTACAGAACACAGAAGGCGCTCTCAGAAAGAGAATCAGATTTCAGAAGAGACTGTGAGTAGCTCTTACTCATGAGATGAGACGGCTCTTGCTCATTAATAGTCTGGAAAATGATCTGGTCACAAGCAGACTGATTCCAGTCGTACCCTTAGGAGATCCTAATGCTTGATTATTCAGCAGCAGAGAGCAAAGAAAAAGCTAATCTGAATTGAAATGTCAAAAACAGCAGTCACTGAAAAGGCCGAGACTAATGAGAACAAAAACTGTAATGAATCAAATTCGACTGAAGAAATTCCATTGTATTTTTCTATTAAATTTTGAGGGAGAATCAACAAGCATGACAAAAGGTGAAACTTCAATCAACGTTCTCTGAAAGCGGCTGATTTATGCATGAACGTCTCACTATAATCTGCTGAGGAGTTTGTTTCTTCATCAGATTTGGAGAAATTTAGCATTACATCACTCGCTCACCAATGGATCCTCTGCAGTGAATGGGTGCCATCAGAGAGGCCAAACATCAGATAAAAAAATCACAATAATCCACAAGCACTCTCCATTATAATCCATCAGTTAATGTATTGTGAAGCCAAAAGCTGCATGTTAGTGAGAAATAAACCCATCATTAAGACACAGAACTTTAAATCATCGCTGCCAGCTAAAATATGAGTCCTCTATCTATAATACTGCTGCGTCTGAATCAGGAGAGAAATCTGCACAGAGCAAGCACAGTTTACAAGTCAAAAAAGCTCTAAACAAATATGTGTTTGTGGATTCTGATGTGAAAGACAACAGGGGGAGGGACTTTTATACTGGAGGTAGAATTATTATGAATTATGGACTCATATTTTTTAAAGCGACATGTTAAAGTTCAAATGTTTACATTTATTTCTAACTAACACACAGCTTTTGGCTTTACACGATGTTAACTGATGGACTGGAGTGGTGTAGATTTCTTGTGGATTATTGTGATGTCTTTATCAGCTGTTTGGACTCATTCTGACGGCACCCATTCACTGCAAAGAATGCACTGCTGAGTAAGTGATGCAATGCTACATTACTCCAAATCGGATGAAACAAACTCATCTACTTCTTGAACACATTTGGATGAACTATTCCTTTAATCCAGTTCAACAGGTTTTTCACAGCTGCTTGTTTTTGTATAAATCATCCTGGCAATGCAGCTCACTCACTATCAGATGTCCTGCAATGCATCCATGGCAGACAAAACAAGCCTCTTTCGTGTAAATCTGAATGCAATCGGTGTCTGTTTTGTAAGAGGTACCAAATGTTGCGGTCTTACTTCAACAGATGCCCTCATCCAAACATCTTCCACCAAATTCATTAGCTTTCAAACGGAAACAAACAAAAAAAAAAGTGTTTAACATTCCGACTTCTGACAGAAAGCCCCCGGAGAGGCCAGACAACATGGAAACAATAACCTGAAGGATCCCGTCTGAGAACAGAGGTGTGATTTGGCTCCAAGACCGAAGCTTGTTTGCAAACTCATTAGTCTCCTTTACAGGGATGCTGGAGGCAGGATGGGTTCAGTCAGTAGCAGAGCCAGCGTCATCATTTTCTAGATGATTTTCCATCTCCTTAGGGCAGTCGGTATGTTGCCCAAAAAGGTGTGGAGAACATGCAGCCATAATGAAAACAGCATTGCCTCAAATGTTCTGCTGGAAACTACTGAGTCCAAATGAGAAAACAACATCTCCGCTACAATGGTTGCATAAGTGCATGGCATAACCGTATGAGGTCAGTGAGGACAAAAACTGCATGACAAACTTATTTTACAGGCTCAATATGTTGAGTTAATTTGACCTATGAAACACTACAATCCGATAGTCATGACACAGTTGGGACGCATCAAATTCAATGGAGCTCTTGGAGGTCCTGACCAGGCATTGATCATCAATAAGTGACTCTCTTTCGCAATTCTGTTTTCTTAGAAAAGCAAACCTAATCATCGGTCCTAAAAAACAGCTGGATTCATGGCTAGCGATGCTCCTATACAGAATAATCTAAAGCGGTTATAAACCACATCTAGGCTGCTTTTGACATTAAATTCAAGAGATGCTGTAGAGAAAACCATGACTTAAATATCGCATGTGTTTGCTTTCCAAAACAGGGCCGTTCAAAGACTGTTTACAGGCTCTAGAGGAAGGACACGCCAACAGCGGCATGTTTCTGGTGAAGCCGGAAAACACCAACAAACTGATGCAGGTCTGGTGTGACCAGAGACACGACCCCGGCGGCTGGACCGTCATACAGCGACGCATGGACGGATCGGTCAACTTCTTCAGAAACTGGGAGACGTATAAGGTCAGAAAGAAGTTTATATTCAGATCCAGTGTAACATGTTTTCTTGGTTCAGCACAAATTAAGCTCCAAGTCAAGTCACATGTATTTACATAATGCTTTATATGATACAGATTGTTTCAAAGCAGTTTCAGATGATTAAACTGGAAAACAAGAGGGTTAATGTTGCAAAGTTCTTCAATTATAAACGATCTTTAGCTGTAAAGCAGTTCGAAAAACAATAGCTGCAATTATTCAGCTCAGTTTATAGTTCAATGTTGACTCAGTTAAGCAAAGTGCAAAGTTTGCATAACTTCTTTAGTTCTTGAGAACTTAACTTAGTTCTTATGAAGCAAGTTTACAGTCATTCAACTATAAAGAAGCTCTACAGCTCGATTAATTTCGGTGTTGATTCAATTCTAACATTTTGTTGATTTCCATACAAAATAATGTCAAAATATCCCTTAGCATTAACAACAACCAAATGACGAGAAAAAAAAGGTCTAGAAAAAAATTTGGAAATTTGAAAACGGAAATAATAATTTTTAAAGCTGATAACCTGAAGTAGTATTTTTGTAAAACATACTGTAATAATCTTTTTTACAACTTCAAAAAAACAAAACAAAACACATTTTTACAGTGTTATAAACAGGGGTGTGACAAGATCTCACAATATTAAAACGTGACAATATTTCTTGAATACTGAAAATATGTATGGTGATTTGATAAAATAGTCCATTAATCGCGAAGTTACTATTTGGTTAAATTTGAGTCATTTTAGTACATTTCGCAAACGAAATAGCTCCAAATCGAACTGCTGTGCATCTCCGAACAATTCACTTTACGAAACCAATCTGCAGATCTGAACGAAGAACTGAAGTGACATTCATTTCAAGATGATGTCGAAACATTTCAAAATGCAACTGCATTGTTTTGCAGTTTGTAATTTTTTTTTTTTTAAAGTGTAAAATCTCCTCTTGTTCTTGTGAACCCAGTGGTTTTGTCTCTTGAGCTAAGTGTATCATCACGCCCCTAGTGTAGGTCTATGAGGGAATGTATCCTGCAAATGAAGATGCTGTTATCATGTAAAAGTACGTCACCACTTAGCACTGATAAAACTCTATGCAACGCTTCAGATCTCAATCATTGGATAACAGCAGGAACTCCCCTCGAACTTCCCTTAGTCACAGTTAGTTAAAAGTAATGAGAGACACATTGTCCTGAAACCATGCCATGCGTGCATTCAGAGACTTCCATGACAAAATGTCTTAACCAGTCAGCCTCACAGCAAACTGCAGCTTTTAGTATTTTCTGAAATCATCCAGAACGTCACTTTCAAACGTCAAAGAAATTTGGTTATGCAAGATGGGTAAGGTTTTCAAACAAGGGCCAGGGTTTTCCACAAAAACACTGTCTGATGGAAACACCGTTGACGTCATCGGTGCCCAGAACTGAAATCAGGACCAGAAGAGCCAATGTGAAGGGAAATGTCCCAATGACATTATAAATCCGGAAAGCACATAAATTACAATTTTGAAATGCATTTCATTTAAATTCCATCAAATAAAAAAATAATATATATATAAAAAATAATATAAAATAATATAAATTCTATAAAGGTTGTAATGAACATCTGTTAAAAGAATAAAATTCCTTTGACATTAATGATCTCAACATGCCATGCCACTTTTGAATTTGAATGCAAAATTAAATGTTGCATAAAGATTCTTTAAAATTACTTCATTGTGTTGCATGGAAAAAACTAACCACATTTAGGTTTGAAATGACTTGTGGCTGGGAGGAAATAATGACAGAATTGTATTGTCTGGTTGAACTATTTGTTTAAACAATGAGCAACACAACAGCCATCTGGAGTGAAAGTCTTAGCTGGTGATTTATCACATGCATTAGTAAGCTGTGTTCACGTCTCCTCACGATACACTAGGTGTTCAGCTGGCTTGTCTCTGACATAACGTGTCATTTCTGTCTGCCATCAGCTAGTTACATGCAGTATGTTCTCAGGTGTTTTAGATGCTGCGGTCAGACCTGCTTCCTCTGAATGAATAATGACTCCTAATGCTGAGACGGCTAAATACAAACACGTGTGTACGATATTACTGGAGTTCTGGCAGGATTCAAGATATGACAAAGAGTGTATAAAACAAGAACGAGCATGACCATTTAAGAAAAAAAACTCGCTAAAATAAATGTATTTTGAGAGAGCTACACATAACAATAGAAAAAAAAAATACAGGAAATATGTCAGAGGTAATACATGCATCACAAATTTCTTCAGCTATATTTTGTGTTGTAAATAAATTAGTGCAGTCAAAGGAATAATCGTGATTAATCGCATCCAAAATAAAAAAAAATTGTTTACAAGTATGTGTGTGTGTGTTTTGTTTTTATTGTATTTATTGTGCATTTAAATACACACACATGCATGTATATATTTAATAAAAATGTTATATTTATATATTAAATATATTTATAAAATAAATTATAGCAATATAAATATAGGCATCTAAATACCTGCAACTTTTTCGTATGCGATTAATCGCAATTAATCATTTGACAGGACTAAAAATATCTCATATTTTATAAATATATATAAAAACAAGACAACAGTGATTTAGAATTATGTTTAAGGAGGTAACATTATATCCTACAATCTTAAAGCTTTTCACTGCAGTGGAAATCATGCATCAGATGGTTAAATAATTGTACAATATATATATATATATATATATAGTATTATTTTGAGCTGGAAGTGTTTGATTAACAATCTCTTTTTGTCTTTTCTTAGCAAGGATTTGGGAACATTGATGGTGAATACTGGCTTGGTTTGGAGAACATCTACTGGCTGACCAATCAGGGCAACTATAAGCTGCTGGTGACGCTGGAGGACTGGTCAGGGAGGAAGACGTTTGCAGAATACGCCAGTTTCCGACTGGAGACGGAGGCGGATTTCTACAGGCTGCGGGTGGGCCGTTACCATGGAAACGCCGGGGATTCACTCACCTGGCACAATGGGAAACAGTTCACGACGCTGGACAGAGATCACGACGTATACACAGGTATCAAACAAGCACTGATCGAGCACCACAACCGATTGCTTTACACAGGCTTACTGTCCAATAGGGGATTTAAAATTGCATTGTTGAGCTCGCATTATTATTGCATTATCGGTTCCATTATCGGTTCCATCATCCCAAAATCAAAGGATTTTTTTTTTGTTTTTAAGTGTTTGGGTTAAATAATGTCTGTGGTTAACACAATTTTCACATTTTATTCTACAACATAAAATACATCAGTAACAGAGTTATTATGCACTGTTTTAAAAAAAAAAAATAATCTTTAAGTGTTTGTGTTGCTTTAAAATAAAAAAAAGTCAACTCAAATGTCCAAGTTGTCACTTAGTACAATTTAATGTTTAAGTTTTAATGCAACAATATTTTAGTCGCATTGTTGAAAATAATTGCAAATCAAACTTTACAATTTTAAATAAAGATTGACAGTGTTGTCGGAAACTTACCAATGGTGACATTGAAGACATGTGAACATGATGTAGTTTGTTTAATAGCCTACGTTCAGCTATACACTTTTGGCGATTTTATTAACTTTAGGCTTCAATATTCATGGTGGGTTCATTTGTAACGATTATCAAACTTTTATTTATTATTTTCTGCCTTATTCCAAAAGCCAGTGAAAAATAGTGCAAGTAGAGAGTTCACACTGAAAGTTCCAAAAAGAAAAAGTGCACTTAAAATACCCTGATGATGCAGTTAATTAACCGAAAAAATGAAGTGTGGAATGTTGGATGCTTTATGCACTCAAAAGTTGCAGATTTAATTATATAGTGGAGGGGGCGGGGCTATCAGACTACACTACGCGGTTGAGCACACTTGAGCCATTTGAAATGCAACTAAAGTTCACTTACTCAAAAACCTAATTTCCTCTCATACAGGAAACTGTGCCCACTATCAGAAGGGTGGCTGGTGGTACAACGCTTGCGCCCACTCCAACCTGAACGGCGTGTGGTACCGCGGAGGCCATTACCGCAGCCGATACCAGGATGGAGTTTACTGGGCCGAGTTCCGCGGAGGATCGTATTCCTTGAAGAAGGTCACTATGATGATCCGACCGAATCCCAACACTTTCCATTAGAATACCACGTGAAGAAAAACGCAAGTCTAATGCATCATAACTGTAAAAAGTGCAATGTTAATGTTTTTTTTTTTTGTTGTTAATTATTGATTGTTTACTTTGTTACAAATTCATAATATGCAGTCAAACATATACAAATCCAGAAATAAGAAAGTGCAATGACTTCATGAAGGAGACACACAACTCACGTCGTCTTGGGAATCTTCCCAATGGTGTCCCAGTTCTGTGGACACTGAAGATCAAGTGAAAATATCAGAAAAACCTCAGTCTACAAACCTGGCAACTCAGGTTCCACATGATTTGTAATCTGAACAACATCATGTGCATCCTTACAAGTGTACTTCCAATGGTCTGTATGTTTATACGACCTGATCTTAACAGGCATCCAGTCAACTTGTTCTCACTGTAAGAAGTCTAACCTTGAAGAACTGTAATTTTAAGTTTACATTAGTGCTAAAGAACATGACCTGTTATGTACTAACTGAGGCATTTTACCCCTTTCTATTGACTTCCAATACAGGATACGCTACAATTGTGCCCAGGATTTATGGACATCTAAAACTTTTTTCCTTCTGTCATAATTTAGAGGTTAATGTAGCCTAGTCATTGTCTATGCACCTATTTACTAGATATATGTAGCTTAGGAGACTTGAATTGGTACAGTACATTGCAATTGTGCCTTGAAGTGGACTACATAGGATTTTTCATGCAAAAAAATACATTCCTGTTGCCATTCAGAGGTAAATCTAGCCTAGTCAGTGTGTATGCATCTATTTTCTTACTCATTTGTAATTGAAAATGCCTGATTGGGTTCAATGAACACATTTAAACCACAAAAGCAAAGCCTCTGCAAAAATCACAAATGCAAAGCATGTCTGTCTGGTATATTATTGTTTTAGTGCAACAATGTGCTCTGCATTCATATGTCCATGAATGATTTCACTCTGGTCCTTTAGACTGAGTGCCGTTTTGAAACAATTTGTATATAGAAACTGTTATTGAGTGTTTTTATGCAAAGTGTTGTGTACTTACAGAATGTTCCAATAAATTATGTACAGCTACGACAAAGTAAAGAAGATTTCTTTTGTTTCAGCTGCAAAAAACACACAAGTGTTGCCCTATAGACTACAATACATTATAAAGACAAAAGACCGATAGTGATGGGAAGTTCGGATCATTTTACTGACTTGGAAATCTTCTGAAATCTCGTTCAGCAAAATGAACAAATCTTTTTTCGGAGTAATTTCGTTCATTTTATCAAATATAATTAAAATCTTATGTGTTACTTCCCTATCATGTCTACTAGTAGCCTACTTACGCAAACGTTGATCACACGTTATTATTGAGTTATTATTATCATCATCACCATTATTAGAATGATTTACTCTTAAAGTTACTGTGTTTCTGGTCTCAAATTGTAGCTTTTAACTTCTTATAGTTTATAAATGTGTGAATTTCTGTCATGATGGCTATTTTCCATACACTGAATCTTGCAACAAAGGTAATAAAGAGTTGGTTATTATTATTATTATTATTATTATTGAGTCTCTTTCTGGCTCAGACTGCATTGACTGACTACTTGACTAATTCCAGTACTCCATCACTCCAAGACGACTCGTTCTTCCCGAGTCACAGTAAAGATTTGTTCAAAATGATTGTTCAAGAACGACCCATCACTTACATAAAGACTGAGCTCGAACCTCTATGTTTTCACTTGTACAAGCAACTCAAGGCTCTAAAGGGTCTTACGGGAAACTCTGAGCGCGAGAGAACAGACCCAAACCTTTGCTGCTCAAACATCAATCATTATAAATGAAAACGGTGTCATTAACATTAGTTTCCAATCGAGGAAAGCCTTGTAAATGACTGGAAAATATATTAAAGTCAAGCATGAGATGAAATTGGCATTTGCAAGCCGTTTTTATTTCTGAAATGTAAAGCATTTCCAATCTGAAATTTGAGGAAAAACAGAACAGTGAAAGTGATTTTATTAATCAGATATAAACTGAATTGTAAAAAGTACTGGTGATCAGAGGGGAAAGTCCTTACAATCACATGCACTGTTGAATCAAGATCAGGAACATAATTTAATAGAAAATGTACTCAATTTAAATTACTTCCAGAATGTAGATGAGTTTGTTTTTCATCAGATTAAGACAAATTTAGCATTTCATCACTTGCTCACCAGCGAATCCTCTACAGTGAATGGGTGCCGTCAGAATTATATTTTTCTTCAATGAAAACATGGTCTCATCTCAATCAGGGGATAAATACGCACATTACCATTTAAATGTGAAAACATTACAAAACATGTGTACTGTTTGGCTTAATTCATCCTTCTGACGGCACCCATTTACTGTAGAGGATCCACTGGTGAACAGTGAAGGAATGCTAACTTTGTTCCAATGAAGAAACGCACACACCTACAAATTTCAGCACATTTTCATTTTGAGATGAACTTAATAAAGAGGATTTAAGATAATATAGAAGTGTCCAACAGATAATGAGAGCTTCTGTGGCTTTCTGTCTATGTTTACTGTAAGCAGATGCCCACGACTGCAAGTAATGGGCATAAAAGAGAGAACAACACGATGATTGTTCAGCACGACGGGTCATTTCAGGGTCATACTCTGAACACCACGTGCTGGGTCACATCAACGCATGAAGGTATATTAGTAAGTTTATGTTTAGAGCATAACATTGTGCAAACCACCTTAGCCACCTTAAAATGAAAATTGCATTTTGGTGCACAAATCTACCAACTACAGGTGCATCTCAATAAATTTGAATGTCGTGAAATGAAGTGGGTTTTTGTTAAATGTGAGCCAAAATCATCACAATTAAAAGAACCAAAGACTAAACTAGTTCAGTCTGTGAACAATTTCAGTCTAATTTATTGAGATGCACCTGTCCATGTCCAAGAACTGCAAGAACATGAGAACATTCTCTCCAAGAAATGCTTAGACAACCCTAAAATAACAGCGCCTAGAAATCAAAGCCAGAGTACCTGATATGAGCTTTTAATAAGCGCTTGCCTCCATCTTCACCCAATTTGAGTTAAATCAGAAGAGCAGCTGTAAATGACTAAGCTGAGGAATATGAGACATAGTTTCCATTGTCTTCCCTGATTACTGATATCCCTGTAACAGAGGGTTTGGAATCAATTTATTGTCGAGTCTCCAGACTAACTGAGAATCTGTGAGGTAATGAGAACCGTACGTCTGTGATCTCTCTGAGATGGACAGAGATAGAGTTCAAAGCACAAACAATGGAGTTCAGTGTGCATTAGAGCGAGAGAACATGGGAAACACTGACAAATGCCTGAAATAAAAACAACACAAAAAACTAACCTGAATTGCATGTTTCATATTTAAACATAATATTTGTTCCAAGGAAGATATCATATTGATAAAGCATGCATTATGCATGTTATCATTATGTTTTAGAAACTCTGTAAAATGACCAAAATTGCCATTATATATTTTTTTATAATCAAGAGCTCAAAGACAGAATCAGAAATCTAAAGGCTGAGAAAAGAGTGTACACTTGTAGCTTTCCACACATTTCATGAAACAACAGAATTAAGTACAAACATCTGGTCGCACGAAACATGAACAGAACTAATTTCTATATTCTTACGCAAACTGCTGCATTGAATTGAATGTGACATTTCGCATCAGATTTAAGTTCAATGTGTTTATGAAATGATGACTCAATATCTCAGTATGTTCAAATGTCCAGATGAGATACATTGTATAGACATAAGTCAATTTCAAACTTTTATGAATCTTTAAAAAAAGAATAAAACCTACCATAATACATTGAAAAAACACTCACAAAACTTTTGAACGGTTGTGTGCATATATATGATTTTTTAAAGAAATGTATATTTGTATTCAGCTAGAAATACTTGTAGAAAGATTTGTAGGCGGATATGATGTATTTACAGAATCTACCAGCAGATGCAAACCGGACGGCAGTAACCAGACAAACCCTGATCCCTCGCTCCAGCAGATGTTAAAGAGATCATTCTTCCAGACTGAGAGAGAGCTGACAGGTGAAGACTCACCCAGGTAAGGGATGCAGGGCACCATCTTGAGGGAGCGGATGTACTCTCTCATCCTGGCACAGTTCTCCTCTTTAGAGATCAGATAGTCCAGCTTCTCAAACGTGGCCTTGTCCTTCCGGCTGATCAGCTGAAAGAAAACAGGAAAGATGCGGCACTGATCAGAAGCTGCTTTACTTGAAGTTTACATGTTTATTTACTTGCAATTTCAGTTTAATTATCTGTTCAATTTAATAGCAATTTCTGAGTGGAAATAGAAAAGTAAATCCGACACCCGACACAATGGGTTTCTCACACTTTTCAGTCCTATGACACACAATTGAATAAGATCCAACAAACCATCCTCTCACAGATTTCTGACAGTGAAACTCAAACAGATGAAGAAGCATTCAATTCTCTTTGGATGATTCAGAAGACAAGTCTTCAGTTTCAAGTAAGCTTTGAGTTTTAGGTTTCATAAGCTCTCATGCAATTCATATTTTATGTTTGGCAAGCTACAATAAAAGGTTTTTTGATTTTTACCAGACTCTTCTCTGTTTTTCAAGGCCTTGATTTTTGGCAAATTGCTTGGAAACCTACTGAGTTCCAATTTGACCCCTAACACAATCGATGTAAGCAAAATTCGGACAGCATTTCCAAAAACATTGCACGCACATTCATGACCCTTAATAAGAAAGTCACAAAACTCAAGAAGAAATAAACGGTTAAAACAGCGTTTCAATGCACAGCTGGTGGATCATAAAGAGGGACTTTCTCAACACGATGAGTAAATGCAAACAAACGGTTTCTAGCAGCCCGTCCCGGGTGAATGAACAGCCTGCGGAGGGAAACCATCAGACCAATTGTTAGCTGTTAGCAGTCATGCCCAGAGTTTGACCTACGTTAAACACTCCGAAAACACACATGCATATCATTTCTGGAGGTTAAAGCCCTTAAGATCTGTAACATACTGTAGTCAATCATTTGTACGCTAAATCTGGGTCAAACTGTCCTGAAGATAAAGCTAATATTTGGGAACCGTCTTGGTTCAGAACTGAACTCCATGCAGGCATGTGAACGCAAACATGTCTCTTTTGGACTGTTTGGTGATGACAAATTAAATGACAGAAAAAAAAAAAAAAAATCTCCACTGTGCAACTATTGCAAAAAACTAAACATTTGGGCTTGCTTTTCCCGATAGGTTTATTAGTTTATACTGTACCTCTGGCCACCCAGCTTGTTTCAAAATACAACCAACAACTCCAAAGCCACATGGTGCAAAACTCAGGAGACGCTCGCGCCTCCATACATGTGCCTCATTAAGAATGACTCCGGCTGGTCACGCCATGAGATCATGGAAGCTGCGATCTCATTGGTTTACGAGGCTCAAGGGGACAATGCTAAAGGCTTGTAGATTTGCAGTGGTAAATACCTCATGATGGGAAGAAATAGACACATTTGAAATTCCACTGACTACTACAGAAAACTGTGGGCAAACCACAGAGCTGTGGAGCACTTGGGCTCAAGACACTGACAAGGAAACATCAAGACACAAGTCAAGGCACTCAAACCGCTGAACAAATATATAGGTTTGATTAAAAAAATGCTAACATACATGTTATTGGCAAAAGGTATACAATTTAAGTATAAAATACAGTTCAAAAGTAGTTTTTGAAAGAAGTCTCATATGCTCAGCAAGATTTAATGATGCTGTATTTTCAGCATTATTACTTCAGTATCACATGATCTTCAGAAATCATCCTAATATGAAGAAACATTTCTGATTATTAGTAATGTTGACAACAGTTGTGGAAGTTTGTGTGGATTTCAGGATTCTTTGATGAACTTAAAGAATGATGAAATAAAACTTAAAGATAAAAAGAACAGCGTTTATTTGAAACCGAAATCTTTTGTGACAAATGTCTGTACTGTCACTTTTGATTAATTTAAATGCATTCTTGCTATAACACAAATGAATAAATCCTACCTTTTTTGCTGTTTATTTGTTTATTTAATTTAGTTATTTAGCTAGTTCACAAACATAGAAAAAAGTGTATCAAAAATATCTTCTAGAAGAATACATTTCAGTGACTGAATCTTATTTTAATTGAATATTACTGATAATGATTGATACATGCAGATTAAATAGTTACGGCTGATCAGAGGAACAATTATTTTAGATTTTACATCATACTAGACAATTACTTCGAACTTATGCATTAAGCAGATACTTTTATCTAAACTGGATTAAACTGCATTCATTTACAGTTCATGCATTCTCTAGGAATCGAACCCATGACCTCTGCGATTCTAATGCTATGATTAGCTACAGGAACGCACCTCATTTTCAGAAGAAACCATTAATATGTTTGTTCTAATTACTAACCTTTAGTATGAACAATAGGAATAGATATGATTGTCCAAATGCAACTAAGTGTAATAAAATAAAGTCTTCACTTGGTAGGTGGAAATGTCGATTACATGGGTATTCTGTAAAAGGCGCACTGCGGGATTGAAAAAAAAAAAAAAAAAAAAAAACACTGCACAAGAGGAAATTTCCTTCAGTTCATGTTCAGACAGCGCAGACAGCCTGCTAATATATCACTCTACAATGACATGACCCTTCCCAACAAGCAAGCAGACAAATATCCTTTCAGTGGCTGCATAGGAACAGTTTTATGATGGGATTTCAGACTAAGCTAGATGGACGTCAGAAAGCTAAAAGAAAACTGAGGACGGATGCTATAAAGACATACACTAACTCAACTCACCCAGCATGGAAACTTAAGAGTGAGCCGATAAAATGGAATATGGAATGGGATACGAGGAATGGGATGTGAAATCGGGAAAGTCAGCATCTTGGTGTTATAGTTGGCAGTGGGATAAGAAGTTTCGGAAGACACCGTGTCATGTTTCATGTTTGTGGTGAGCAGGTTTGATTGAGATGGAAAATGTGATGGATGAATGAGGCGGGGAAAAGATGGTGTGTGATTTCCTCTGAGAATACAGATGGATTGCAATGAAAGAGGAAGCACGGTATAGGAAACACAAGCACACACACACACACACACACACACTAGGCCTCGCTGCTTGGAATCATCAGATATGCTTACATGAACTGCGATCTTACTGAAAAAAGAGACCCAAATGATTTTAACACATGTAACCACAAACGAAAAGAACAGAAATGATGACAAATGATTTAATTTCTGATTTGGAATTTGAAACAGCGTGATGCACTATGACAGCTGCAGTTACAGCAAAAACAATGCAATACAATAAACAATATGACTTAAAATATTGAGCTATTATTATATGTATACCAGGGCTGCTGGATTATGACAAAAATCATAATCACGATTATCTCGGTCAATATTGTAATCGCGAATATTTAACACGATTATGAGGGGCCATTTGACCAAAACTTTATGTGAGTGATTTATTTAAAAAAAGTGATACATATCAAATATGTTTTTTCTGTAAATAAGGTTGCTATGACATCTACATTGTAGAGACCAGACGAATTTCAAACAAACAAAAAGACCACAAAATTATTGAAAATTATTGAAAATAATTAAACTGTCAGTAATAAAAAGCCAAGGATAAATACAATAGAATAAAACGATACAAATGAAACAAACCGTGCTTTAATGTTTATTTTATGCAAGTCTCAGGTAGCCTACTACAGAAATGAATACATGTAAAATAAAACCGCAGTCTTCACTGTAAGAATTAAACTTTTTTTTGTTTCTTAAAGCTACAGAAGTCCTTCACTCGAGAGCAGTGTGTGATTAAAGATTTGTCTTTTGATGTTTGATTAATAAGCACACAGTCATAGCAGGAGGAAAATAGCCCGCTGTCACTTTAAGAGCTGCATGGATCCAAATTACCGTAACACATGCATTTTCATTCTCAACTCTTTATATTAATTTATTACATGATCGATGAAGGTATACATGAATAATCACTAAGCGCAGCATACATTTTTGCATGTGTCTGAGCATTCAGGCGCGCACCTTGAGCTAAAAGATGACTTTACATGTCCGTGTTCTGTTCTGTCTCGAAGCGCATATCTCCTTCTGAGGAGCAGCGAAAGTTCTCCTTCACGCTTTTAATATCATGAATAAATATACTTTTAGAAATAAAGCATGTCCCACTATGCAAATGTCATGTAACATGATTTTACTGATTTGCACGGGAAATTGGGCTTTTATGGAGGAACGAAAGCGAAGCGCTGCAAAAAGGGGGTGGAATGGGGCGCAATAATCGCTTTATCTCTATCGTTTAATCGCAATTAATCGCACCGTTATGGAAAAAAATAATAATGCATTCAAAAGTAGAGTATTGTGCACTTTTTTTATAAAAACATAGGCCTACTGCTATATGAACAAATGTGTAATAGCATTTGGTTTGCAAACACTTTAAATAAATAATGTGCTTTTTACAGCAGTGTTCCTTTTACATATTAGCAGTTTAATATAATTATTGTAGCTTAAATCTCACCTTATAACATTAATGTAATTAAATTAAATATAAAATAAGCCATTTATCAATGCATATATTTTATAGTTTGTTACAGAAAAACTAGTTATGCTCAGAGTCCAGAGCCTTAATCATCGTGTTAACTTGCCCAGCCCTAATATATGTATGACATTTTCAGCATCATTATATATGCAGTTAATATAATTGCAATTATAGTGTAAAAAAATTAAATTAATGCATTGTGATAATATTATACATTTTTTTATTTTATTTTACAAGTTATAAAAGTAATTTGTCTCCTTCACCATCAAACGTTCAAACCCTCCAGCTTTTAACAATTAAGTTTCAGGATTTTATTTTGGCAGAAGAGGTGAAATACTATAAACTTCTGTTCATAAATACAGTATGTTGGAATTCATACGAATGTGTAAATAAAGTAAACGAAGCGCATAAAGTATTCCCAAGTGTGCATTAAATTCACAGCACATTCAGAGATGATCTAATCTCTGCATGATAAACTTAAAAAAAAAAAAAAAAAAGTGTATTTCTTCTGCAATTTTCTTTTTCATGTTTTTTTTAGGCTGAAATATAACTGGAACATTTTTTGACAGGCTTCGTGAGATTTAGCCACATTCTTTGACATTGTCCAAATATCAGGATATTAAAAGCAATGACTTATAAAAATTTGCATGCGTTTTTATTTAACGGTCTAGAACAAATGGTTTATGTCATTACATGCCTCACTGACGCCTGCTACCACCGTAATCATTAACGTTTAACGCAGAGAAGAACTGACACAAAGAATCCTGGCAGAAAGGCCTTTATTCCACCATCACACATGAAAGTGGACACGCCAGCGAGACGATCAGTGGAAACACTGTCAGATGGATTAACAGCCAGTGTAACGTCTCAATGCTACAAACCAGGCTTCTCAAATCAAGCTTTGATCGTCTGTCAATTAAAAAGCCAGAGTGCTTTCAGGTCCAAGAAAACATCGCTCCAATTAGAAGATCAGGTCCCAGCTTTCTGCTCGAAAACCAGGCTTGTGCAAAGTTCAGAGCTGAAGAATTAGTTCCACTACAATTCCCGTACAGTGTGGATGTGAATTGATCTGGTTACAACATTCAGGACCGGATTTGAAATTGAAATTAGAATAATGGGAAGTGGAATTTAAAGGAATGGAATGTTTCAATCTGATGCTGATGTTACAGTACACACTCGAAAGTTCCAACAGCATTTAAATACTTCAGAGAATCCCTTTTATTATCACTTCAAGTGTGAATTTAACAGAACTAACTGTTGGAACTTCAATCTAAAGATCCTTACGCACAGAGTAAAAAATATGCTTTTTCTTTCCATATTTGTCATCCTTTCCTATCAAAATGCTTGCTACGGATGCGGAAAAAGCTGAAAAATCAAACCTGAGTAGATTTTTTTTTTATGAGTTGAGAAAGTTTCTAAGGCAGTGTGTTGACTACGTCCAATCATATTAATTTTTTTAACATGCAAAAATTTCATACAAAAAATTTATTTAAAGACCTGAACTCTTGCACTTTTAGCACCTGCTGTTTTTTACAGCAACCAAAGACTAAATATGTTTGGAGATTTTAACTAAACCACCGTCCACAGAGCCACTCTTGAAGGGTTGCCATGTCCACTTATTTTAAGTGATGCTTAGTACGTGTCTTTGGGTTTGTTGTTTGTGCTCGGCTCCTAAATCAAATAACATTATAGGCAAGTTGTGGTAACACAGCTTATTTCCAAAATAACGAATTTGGATTTGAGTTTATTATGGGATTGCTCTTATGATGTATTTTCTAGCAAGATTTGGCAGCACTAATGAGTCCAAATGTACCATGTGATTTCTTCAGTGCACATACAGAAAAGACACAACTGATTGTTCAGTTCGACTCCAGTCCGGCTACACTACATAGAATTTCTGTAGACGCAGTTGTCGCTACCTGAATTTTTCAGCACTCAATTCGGTTGGAGAATGTGGCCTTTGTGTGGTCGTAGAAAGATTACGAGTGGACGGTCAGTGTCCAGAAGTCTGACCACCTGACATCTGCCTGACAGGAAGTCCAGAGTCCAGCTGCTCAGGGAGTTGTGTGTCAAACTATGGAGCTGAATACTGAGCCCTTGTCCACAAACAAACCGCATTCTCACAGATGTGTCCAGATGAGAGAGACTGACATCATCATGATGACATTGCTCTTAAATCATCCGTCTGTTTCTCTTTGCATGTGTTTCCATTCAGAACTGAATTGAGAAAGCTTTTTAAATTACAGTTCAATTACCTATATATCGATCTATCTGATACAGACTTCCATAAGAAGAAAACATAATTATATATAAGGAATATATAAGGAACAATTTATTCCGGGCCATTGAATTATTAGAAAAATAATGCATGCGGAGTGGCCATTGCATTATTTTTGTAATGTTTCAATGGCCCAGAGTCAATTATTCCGATTATACTATTATATTATACCACACCTCAAGACATTGATCAGATGATATATTTAAAGGGATTCGTCTGGTTTTTGTACTTAATCAGTGGAGAATATGGGATGAAGCATACATTGATCAAAACCCAAGACAAATCAACTACAGTCATGGGACCGTTTGTATCTGCAAGTGAGATTTTCTTGCATGCAAAAATAAATGAATAAAACACGTGTCCTCAGAACTCTGACTTTCCCCATCAATGAAGCCAGTAAAGCAGCTAACAGAGTTTCTTTCGGTAAAAGTCAGAGCTCACTGAAATCAGAGTTTTGGAAAACATTCTTGTTAGCGGTGGTTCTGGGCTTTAAGCTGTTGAAAGCAGATATATATACAATGTTTCAGCTGGTTTCACCATGCCTAACATCGAATATCTATGATTCATGTCAATTTTCTCAGTGCCAGCTGCTGAAAAGCTCTCGAACGAAAGGCTAATCCTACCGGGGAACACTGGGTAATATTTCTTCTGCGTTTGACATTACTTTTTTAAACAACAGAAGGGACTGAAATAACCCTTTTGCAACATAGCCGCTGAAAAAGCTTGTGTTCGGTGCTATAAAGAGCAGGAAAATGTGTGCAGGACCTGGCAAAAGCATCTGGAGGTCTCTGGCTGAGAGAGCAGGTGCAAGGAAAGACGCATCGGTTACTGGAAACTAGGGGATAAAACAAGTGCTACTGGTCCCTCAAGACTAATTAGACATGGACTGCTTTCAATACAGAACAGTCAAATCACATCCAGCTCATACCTGCAGATGGGCCGTAAAGTGTGTTAGCTAACCATGTAATACTTTCCTGTTTTCTTCAGTAATGCTTGCCAAGATTCACCATTCACCATTGTGTATGGCTGAGGTATCATTCATGTAGCACACATGGTGTGTGACGAGTTACAAGCCAGTTTAATACGAGCCGTTAGTGTTCAAATCAAGACGTGATATTGAGCTAAAAAGCTAAAGTAAGGCTAACAGTCAGGGTTATTATTGTTAATTATTTCTAAAACCATTATAAAAATATGAAATAAACTGAAATAAAACTGAAACAAAAAAAACCTAAATCATTACTTAAACTGAACTGAAATAGCAATACATTTAATCTAAATACTAATGTTTAATAAACATGTATAATATCTATTAAAACTATATATATTTTTTTTTTTTACCAGAGCACATTGAAATATGATTGACAAAAATTTTTACTAAAATTGAAATAAAAAAATAAAGGTTATCCAAAATATTAATTAAAACTACAATAGTATACACAAAATACTAAAATAACAAATGGAACTGGTATTAACTGCACAATGTGCTGATTTGATGCACAAAAAAAATGGTTCTTTATATTTTTGTGGAAACTGCGTTACATTGTATTTTTCAGATTCTTTGATGAATCTAAAGTTCAAACAAACAACATTTATTTGAAATAGAAACTATTTTGTTACATTATAAATTACTTAAATGTCATATTTGATCAACTTTATGCATCCTTGCAGAATAAATTAAATTAATTCTCGAAAAAATTAAACTTTTGAACAGTGGTGCACTTCATGAATTGCATATGATAAATCCTGATGTAAAGTCAAATTCTGTCCTGAATTGCTGAAACATGCATGTTGGTTGTTTGTTCTATAGTCTTCTGATTTACTTTAGGGCCACTCTACATGAGCTGTAATATTAACCAAACACAAGTAAATGATCATTTTCATTCCTGGGTGGAATTTCCCTGCAAATGTGGACAGATTAATTACTTTTCCTTGGAAGCCTGTTGCATCACACCTATAGTGAGCTCATAGTGCAGGCACGAGCAGCAACTTCAGTGAAGCAAGCCTTCGCACATACTGATAACAGCTTCAGTATAATATTATTTACTGTATATGGAATCACAATAATTCAAAAAGTCATTTTCTGTTGCTGTTCCCTTGACATCAAATTTTATGTGCAATCCCTTGCATATTATATATAAATATGGGCTTCATATTATAACAGATACGTTCGTATTTCTTAAGCTGTACATAAACGAATCCCTCCCACCCACGTCACCTCGACCGAAGCCAAACCTCCGGCGCCACGGACCTTCTCGACGGCTGTGGAACGGCTTTTAAAGGACAGAGTGTCCCTGGTGCTCCTCTAAGGGTGGACGGACAGGGCCATAAACCTGCCTGCATAGTTGATCTTGGCATCATCCACAGCCAACACAGAGAACTAAATCTGCAGCTAAAAAAATCATTAACGGAAAAGCAAAAACACTGCATTCTGAAGAGTCACTGAGTTTAAGACGCATTATTGATCAGACCAATGCGTCCAAATTGGTCCAAAACCCAGTGAGCAGAGGGTTCTTTTAAAAACACAGGTAGTGTAACGTCATATCTTTTGGCTAAATTTTATGGCAATAACATACTGTATAACTGCGACTTTTTATATGAGAAAAAAAAAGTCTGAACTGCAAGATATAAACTTAGAATTCTTGCAATACCAAGTTTATATCTTGCAATTCAGAAAATATAAAAAGCTTAAATTGTGAGGGGGAAAAAAACTGAACTGAAATAACGGTTTTACACAGTTGCAGAAACAAGCTTCCATAATATCTAGAAAACTTCTGTAAAATATCACATCATAAAAAGTAAAGCAATCATAAAACAAACAATATAAAAAATAAAAGAAGGCATATGGAGTGAAAGAAATGTTGATTATAAGTATATTATAATTATATGTACATGATTATAAATATACTATGCAATTAAGGGGGGGGGGTGAAATGCTATTTCATGCATACTGAGTTTTTTTACACTGTTAAAGAGTTGGATTCCCATGCTAAACATGGACAAAGTTTCAAAAATTAAGTTGTACGTTTAAAGGAGTATTTTTGTTCCGAAAATACTCCTTCCGGTTTGTCACAAGTTTCGGAAAGTTTTTTTCGAGTATGGCTCTGTGTGACGTTAGATGGAGCGGAATTTCCTTATATGGGTCCTGACGCACTTCTCCCGGAAGAGAAGCGCTCCCGTATAGCAGAGCACTGAGAGCACAACAGACTTCACTGATCAGAGCGAGAGCGTCGCGAAATGTCACAAAAGAAGTGTGTTTTTGGTTGCCAGGGCAAGACAACCCTGCACAGATTACCAAAAAAAAAAAAACAGCATTAAGGGACCAGTGGATGGAGTTTATTTTTACAGAGCATCACCGGAGTTGTGCAAGTGTTTGTGTTTGTTCCCTGCATTTCGAAGATGCTTGTTCACAAAGCCCAGTTTGACGCCGGATTTGCGTATCGTTTATTTCTTAAGGATAATGCAGTCCCAAGGAAAAAGGGCCACGATCGTGTGTTGGAACCGCAGGCGGTGAGTAAAACTGCTTCAAATTTCTCTGCCTCCTTGTTAGTGCGTCCGCCTCCCATCGGAGACCCGGGTTCGAGCCCCGCTCGGAGCGAGTCATTGCTGCTGCTGCTCTCGTTCAGTTTCAGCCTCTGGATCTGATTCTGGATCATAAATAAACGGCTGAATCTGACTGTTAGCCATGGTTTGTTTTGGATGATGGGTTTTCCCTCATGGTAATGTCACAGCTTCCAAACGCTCTCAACGCAAAAGCCTATTCGCGCTCGTGATTCTTTAGCTCCGCCCACACGTCACGCCTCCAGCCGGTCGTGTTTTTCCGGGAAAAATCGGTACAGACTATCTTTCTCTTATGAATATAATAAAACTAAAGACTTTTTGGAGTTATGAAGGATGCAGTACTACTCTATATGTACTCAAGATTAACAGGATATTGAGTGAAAACGAGCATTTCACCCCCCCTTTAAATAAATAAATAAAAATCGCTAGTAAAATTCACCTTTTTTATATTACTTTAATAATCATACTTCAATAATCCTTATTTCATTTATTATTATGTACTGGAGTAATAGCTGCTGAAAATTCAGCTTTGCAACATAGGAACAAATTAGATTTTAAAATATATTTACATATAAAACTATTATTTTGGATTGTAATAATTCACAATATTACTGGTTTTCAATTTTATTAAGAAATAAATGATCAAAAAAAGAGAAACTTAAAAATCTCAAATGAGCCTTAAACAACTGAATTCTGTTCTTAAAGACAAAGATTTCTAAAGCTTTTTAAACTTTTATTTTTTTCAAAATTTTAATCAAAACATGCTTTTAGTAAAAAGTTTTTTTTTTATTTTTTTTATTGATTTTAACTGCACTTCCTTAAATTCAATTGCAAATTTTGAATTCTGCTTCCTGTTAGCTCAAATTCAAAATCAGAAACAGAAATGGAATTCTAAATTCAGTTCTGAATGGCGCACAAACCTGAGGGCCACTTAAAAAGGCTTTAATTCCAGTTCAGTTGGGACGCTGCTATTAAAGGCAGTATAGACAGTATTCAGTGAGGTTTTAAAACACAGCCTCAAGCAGAGACCAAAATCAAGTGGAAAATACATTTCTAGTTCTAGGTCATACTGTCCATTGGATGAAAGTGCAGGAAATTATTCATCTGCTGCTTTAATGATGAACACATCCTAAGAGCATCATTTCTTTCCATATTACAAACATCTGTTAATTGTTAAGGGAAGTGGTCATCTGGAATCAGACGTGAAGAGTAAGAGGATCCAATGGCAAAAAAACACACACCCAGACGTTCAGTCCTCAAGCTCACAAGCTCCTCCATACTTCCAGACTCAAAGAAAAGCACTGGATGTCGCTGGCGTGACCCAGCAATCCGGCTTTAAACACTCATTTCTTGAAGCAGTGGCAAAAATCATTTTCAATGTTTTCCAGAGTAAAAAGTTAAATGGTGACACCCTTCTGTTTTCATGATCATCCTGATCAATACTGGCAGAAAGAACGGCATGATCAGACGTCCGTCACTAAACTTGTCATTATCAAGAAGTCAGATTTCCAAACCAGAGACTCACTAAGCACAACATGTGAGAAATAAACTGGTTTCGGCAAGTTTTTTACTGACCAGCTGGAAACTGCAACATAATGCATGACTTTATATTCAAAAACACAGGTTAAAAGACATTTTAAATCTTTACCAATCTTTGTCACTAAGTTCTTAATCATTTAAAATATAGTTACATGTAACATGACCACTTTTATTTTATACATTTTAGAAAGTACAGGTCATAATAAGTATGTTGTTTCATTTTTACATAAATGGTGTATGCGGATTAACATTGACTTACAAATATTTTGACATTTTATTTTGATTGGAAGCTATTTTAAATATTCAAGTAGACACATTATTTTAATTTAATGTGTATAAAATCACTTTCGTAAAATTTATTTGATGCAGACACCAAAATGGGACGTTTTGACTGTGACCCAAAATGATTTACAGCAATACTGTGCAGAAATGATGGTCTGAAATCCCGGTTTTAATCTGATGCAAGAGGATAAAATCCAAGAAATACTAATGTACAGTCAAACTGTCTCAGTCCATCCTTCTTTTGTGTGATATGTTACTGAGCTTTTGTATCAAACTGATGTAGTTTACACTATTGTTCAAAAGTAATTTTTACTTTTATTCAGCAAGGATGCACTGAATTGATCATAAGTGAATAATTTAAAAATGTTTGCACAAATGTTCAATTTCAAATAAATGCTTATCTTTTAAACTCTGTTTAAAACTGTTTCTTTTGAAGGATCATGCGACACTGAAGACTAGAGTAATGATGCAGAAAATCCAGCTTGGATCACAGAAATAAATTACATGTGTGAATATATTAAGGTAGAAAGTAGCTCTTTTTAATTGTAATAATATTTCACAGTTTTGCTGATTTTACTGTATTTTTATTTTACCAAATCAATGCAGCTTTGGTGAGAAGAAAAGACTTTCAAAAACATCAAAAATTCATACCAACCCCAAACTTTTGAAGTATAGTGCATTTCAAACAGTGGTTTGAGATTGTTTTCAGATTTCATCCCAGTTTCTACATAACTTTGATTTCATCCAAAATTTTCTTTTGGGATCATCACTAATTAGGATTAATGTTTTCTGCAATGTACACTTATTGAAAGCCATACAGTGTACAGTAGGATGAGAAAAGTGTTATTTTTGGATGCCATGTTTCTTTCCGCAACGTTAAGATTTTAAAAAGCAACTTTCCATTTTAGATGACAGACGCTTGTGTTAAAAACCATCAGTTTCAAAGTGAGCAGGGAAAAATAATTGCAGGACTAAGTGGGCAAAGTGGGGAAAGTGTAATTATGGTGATGTATGAGCAACACATTTGTATAATTCAGACATTATGATTAAACAGCCAAAGGGTTGAGGTCTGTGACGAGTCTGGCTTTATTTCGCTTTACTCTGGGGAGAAAGCCATTCCCAAGAGTGAGCCGAAAGTGAACAGAGAACTGTTTCTTGAGGACAGTCTGATTCATTAAATCAAGTAAACAAAAAAACAGTGTCTCTTAGGGTGCAGGTTTGGATTTTGTCATTCAGACAGCTTGCCAATAAATGTTGAGTGTGTTTCTTACCGCCCAGGTCTTGCTGAGTCTAAAGATGGGAGCGCTTTGCAATCCCGACACCACAGACACCATAGAATGAAGGTTATTCAGCTCTAGAAGTTTCTGCAGACATAGAAAGCAAGTGATGAATTGATATAGAGTTCAGAAAACTCAATGCACAAACCACTAAGGGCTTTTAAAGCACAGGAGAGAGTCAACACTCACTGCAAAAAAATATTTCTTCCTTAGTATTTCATCTGGTTTTCCAGAACAAATATCTAAACCTTCCTAAATCATCATAAATCACTTAAAGAAACATTTATTTGAGAAGTAAAGTTATTTTTTTTTT
The DNA here is from genome assembly GCF_023724105.1 of Carassius gibelio. NCBI lineage: Eukaryota > Metazoa > Chordata > Actinopteri > Cypriniformes > Cyprinidae > Carassius > Carassius gibelio. The sequence continues at coordinate 13,885,115 of NC_068400.1, read as the reverse complement.
TTTACTGTGACACAACATTCCCGCAATAGAAACAAAGTGGGCTTGACCCGTTATGTCAGTTTGTTTCTGAAGTAACTGTAACTTAAGAATGATTAGATGCTTGTATAGCAAAGCAACACAAAAATACAGAAGAAGAAAATAATTGTTTGCATTCATATGCAACTGCTTCGATTTTACTGGTTGCATTTCATCATGTTTTGCCATTAACCTATGTAACCAAAATTTCTTCTTAAAGGTTAAATTAGTTTGCAATTTGTGAAAATGCTGAAAAATGCACTTTTAGCGAAGCAGACATGTACTACTGTCTGTTTGTTAGGTTAGATGATGTCACAGCTACCGCCCACACTCAAAACTCCCATTACTGCTCTCCTATTGGACGTCGTCCACTAAAAGACATTGACCTTCAGGAAGATTCGGACCTGCTTTCATCATTACTCCCACAATGAAGACCCAACAAACTCTAGAATGATGGAAAACTGCTTTGTGCTCCCTTCAGTAAACCTGGCACACCCAGATCGACTCATGATGACTACAATCTGAGGGGCTTTTCAGCTTTTGTTCTGTCAAAAGTGTTCCTCTGGGATTTCTGAAGGATGATATTCCAGCCGCTGCACTGACGTGGCTTGTTTTGATGAGTTTACTGAGATGAAGACAAACAGCGAAGGGCTCTTCGACCGCAGTCTTCATCCAGATGAGAGACGGGCAAACATTTGTCAGAGTACTTATCAAGTTTAAGATAAAAACTAAACCAAACTCTTCACACTGTGTTCAACTGCATTAAAAGTGAAGCGTCCGATTTCTATGCCACTTGCATGTTTCCAAAAATAATAACAATGTTTTAGTATCTGCATATCAAACTGCTAAAAATAAATTCCTTTGAGAAAATTGCACGTCACCTTTGCAGGAATAGTTCACACATAATTGATAGGTTTTTATTTTTATCATCTACAAGTAATCCACACTACTCCATCAATTAATGTCTTGTCAAGTGCAAAGCCGCATGTTTGAAAGAAACAAAAACATCACGAAGACGGTTTTAACTTTAAACCATCACTTCTGGACAAAATACAGGTCCACAATAACACTTCCTCCTGTAAAAAAGTCCATCTTCCGTTGTCTCTCAAATCAAAATCAACCCTCTTATTTGTCTGGAGCGGTTTTGGTAAGTAAACAGTGTTTGATCTGTGCAGATTTCGCTCCTGATTCAGACCAGATGACCTTTCCACTGGAGAAAGCAGTATTACAGATAGAGGACTTGTGTTTTAACTGGAAGCGATGTTTTGATGTTAACTGTTTAGTGTGCCAACTGTCCTAATTTCAAAGCAGATCCCTCTCTAGTGCACACTAATGAGGTGAACCGTCAAAGCTGGACAGACTAACACACATCCAGCTTTATTCTAGAACATTAAACATCATTAGTCTAAAGCAAATTCACTGTAAAAGCTTTGATTGCTCTTCAGATCTGTTCCAAATCATGGAGATCTGCCTACATAGAAAGGCTGTCTTCAAAGACACCTAGTTATGAACAAATTTTAAGGTCGCACTGCATGATGGGAAATGTAGTTGCTGCACAAATGACTGAAGAGTTTCAAATAATATTCTTTTGGTATCTTTGACATTGTGGCGTTTATTATGACCACCATACTGTATATGATGTACTTGAAACAGAATTTGGTTGATTAGCAATCTTTTAAGTTTTTTATTTATGCAATAAGATTATGATTGTGTAAACAAACAGCTGTTCATTAATGTACCTTTGCAATCTTGATGAAGTGGCTCAGGATCTCGGCACGGATCTTCAGTGTTTGAGCGGTCAGGATTTCCCGTACCAGCCAGAAGCTCACCTGAAGAGATGAGAAAAGTTTCAAAACTTGTGCAAAAGACGACTCATAAATACTTTTAATAAACAGCTGGAAACAATGAGCATGTCATTCGATAAAATGCACCACTATGATGCCTACGTGCATTAAAATGCTGGGCTTCAGAAGTTTTCAAATGCATTTTATGATAGAAACGTGATCTTCCCAAATAATGGCACATAAATAAACAGAAATTTGAAGTGAATAAATAAATAATTTAAGGGAAATAAATAAATATTAAATATTTATAAATAAATGAATGATCAAAAGAGAAGCAGACTCAAAAAGAATGCAAGAGAAAAGCAGAGGTCAGCCGAGGTCACGTCACAGGACAGCAATAAGTCAAGTTTTCATCTGCGGTTTAAACTCAACTGGAGGCAAACCATATCTTGTGGAAAAACCATTTCTGACAGACAAAAACAAAAATGCTGGAAATGAGATGGAGGAAAAGTCTTGTTATGTAATGACTGAAATATGAGACACTCCGCTCTGATTATAATTGTACGGCAAACACAGAACGCAGAGTGCACAGACTTCACGCCAATGCAAGCGGATGCCAAAGAAAAAAAGAAAATAACTCAAGTAGAAAGCAGATGAAGCCTGAGTGATTCGGACCATAGTAAATAGTTTAAGATTTCGACCTCAGGGAACTATTGCAACATAACGGGAGTCAGTTAACAATTTCCTCAAAAGCTGCCTCGGTTATATTTCACGCAAGGGGAATCAAACTCGAGAAACTACTTCATGTCTGACAAATATTTTGAAAGAATCTGGCACTGTTGAACAAAGCAGGTCATTGCAGGTACACTATACAGATATTGCAAGTTTTAAAATGTAAAAGGTTATTGGAAAACATTTGACAAGAAAAAAAGTATTTCAAGTAAAAAAATTCAAAGTACAGTTTCTTTGTATTTATTTATTTGTGAAGTTTACTAGCGAAAATAGTGAGTGAAATAGGTGTTTTTGTAACATTTTTGTAAATCCTAAATAAACTAAAATGTGTACTGACTGCATCAGGATTGGAATCTCCTTAGACACAATTAAAAAATGCAATTAAATAAAAACTGCAGAGACATCTAAGATTAAGTCTACTTTCAAGTCAAGTTCTCTTGTCTTTTGCTGCTTTATCAGAGGAAAAATAATACGCTAAAACCATTCAATTTGTTCACAACCAGCAAACGGGTGCAGAACTCCCCGAGGAACAGTAAAAATATCTGTACTAAAAGAATATATGGACTGAACCGTCCAAGCAAGTGATGTCTTTTCCATCGACGCTCAGGAAGTCAAAGCTTCCACAACATGATGGAGAAAAAGGGCACATGATTTAACCCCTGACTTTCATCCTTCAAAGAACACATTAAAGCTAGCGAGTACAGCAAGGTTAATGCCTGGAGCCCATGCTGTCTGACGATGGAAATAAATTAATTAAAGACGGGTTTCAATTACTTAAATATTTGTAGTTACTACTATATAGGGTCATTCTGTGTCGAATCATCCAAATGTAAAAAAAAAAATTTATAAAGACAGACAAACGTAAATAGTGACAAAGGCCAAAATATTTGAATATTTAAAGATGCTATTTTATAAGGTGGTTTGGGGGGGTCAAAGTGACAATTAACATGCAATTTGGAGCCGAATAAGAATATGGCAGCATCACTGATATTTTGACAGATATTGGCAGGTCTATTAGCAAAATATGTTGACTTAAGCCATCCTTGATGCTTTATATGCCACTGGTGACAGTTCAAATACAGGAAAAATAAAAGCACCTTTTCCCCCCAAATGTTGGCATGTCTGTAATACAAGACGTGTTACATATTTCCTAATACCCTTTGGATTCTGGTTCTTTCTTTTGCTATTTTTAAATCCACACATGGTCCAATTGCAGATATCTGAATCTTAATGTAATTACATTAGAAAGTATTAAATTGCAAACTTCAATATTTGTAGTGAAACTGAGTGACTTTTGTCATTCTGTGGCAAATCAACCAAATTTAAGAAACTTTCTGTCTAAAATTCTCTGATTTTGATAACATTTAATCTCAAGAATGACACATAGATACTGATGAAAAGCCAAAGTATTAAAGTACATAAAGTATTTTGCAGAGAAGAGTTAAAATTTATTTTTTTCTTTCTGAGATTTGGAGGCAAACATGGGCCGTAAAATAATGACTTTAGAAAAATGATAGCATAATTTTTTACACAGACATTGGTGGGGCTGTTAGTTAAACCTTAAAAATCTTCTTTTTTTCTTTTCTTTTTTTTTTTTAAGTTGACATGCCTTTAAATGTTTATTAATATCTTTCAGAATTGGTTCTTAAACTTTTCTTTAGGTATCTCAATTTAAGACCATACATGGTTCAGTTCCAGAGGATCTATATTAGGATCTCAATGTGGCTCCAAAAAAAAAAAAAACCTTTAGTGTGAGGGGGAAAAATGCTTATTTCATTGGATTATTTAATGTCATCCCCCTCATGTCAACATTTTAAAAAGAATAAATCGCACTGGTTATCCTGAGAAAACATTGTGCAAATCCTGAAATAATTTCCAAACTCCTGCTCCTTCATTTTCTAAATGTTAACAGACTCTTCAGTGTCATCTTTATTAGGATAAACATGCAACGCTCGAGTCATAGTCAATGAGTTACGATCTAAAGAAAATGAGCTTCAAAAATGTAGGCCAAAAAGTCAAGTTTTCCAGGGAACTTCACAGGCATATCATATTAGCTTCATATATACGAACACCGCTTCGCTAGCTAGACCGTGTGCAATGATGTCATAGTCTATAGCTCATTATCAAATCATTTACACATTATAAGAGCTCTGGTTGGAATAGAAACCTGTGGAGAAACTGGCTCAGAGATCACGGCTCTTTGTCTAAAGTGGCTGTAAAGTGGGTTTTACCAAAGCGTAAAGCTGCGACCCCCGTCATGAAAGAGGGTGAGCTCATCTGGTTCATTTCTACCCATAATGCCTTCAAAATGCCTTTAGAAGCATCTGTTCCTGCTCTATAAATGATGAACTGAGTGCTACAATGTTTTTAGTGCCGGAGTTTCTGCTCAGTTGCCATGACAACGGAGCACAATGTTTCCATGTACAGTTCCTGCTCACCTGATTTCACTAAAAATATAGAGCGGACTTTTAGCAGGGGTCTTGAGAAGGGATGCAGGACTTTCTGTTCAAAATGTGACGTCAGTTTAAAAGATCACTTAAAAAAAAAAAAATTTGCAAGGCTGCACAATTTGGCCAAAATTAAATAATAACAATAATAATATAATAATAATAATAACAATAATAATAACAATAACAATAACAATAATAATAATAACAACAACAACAATGGTTGTTGTTATTATTATTGTTACTATGAAACAAAATTAAAAACAAAATAAAAAATATAATATAATATAATATAATATAATATAATATAATATAATATAATATAATATAATATAATAATTTGATTTAACATTTTTACATTACATAACATAAAATAAGATTGTGATTTAAAATGCCATTAAAAAAAGTATGCTTGTTTTCAGGGCTGCAAAATTTGCCCCAAATTAAATAATAATAAAAATAATATATAATAATATAGTTATTATAATAATAATAATAATAATAGTAATAATAATAATAATGATAATGATAATGATAATAATAATAATAATAATTGTTGTTGTTGTTATTTTTTACAACTAAATAAATTACTATTGTATATTATAAAACAATAATTTGATTTAACATTTTTACATTACATAACATAAAATGAGATTGTGATTTAAAATGCCATTCAAAAACAATATATACAAAATAAAAAGAATTACTAAAAAACTAAGATAAATTACTATTGTAATATTTCACTGTAAAATAAAAAAAATATTAAAGAAATATAATGCAATACAATAAAATATAATAATCATAATAATAATAATAATCATAATAAATCCGGGCTTGCTGTTTTTTTTTGCAATCCAAATTTATTTCTATTAATTGTGCATCCATGCTTTAGCAGGCAAAACTCATCATGCTGTCACTAATATCTTATACTAATGACAGAGTTAGGGATTTGTTCAAATCTAAACCTAATATGAGCAACAGTAATGGTGATACTTGACTCATCACTGAAACGGGACACTCTCTAGTCTTTACAGGAACTATAGGGTTTGGGGTTGCTGGTTACAGCACATCAAACGACAGACATTGTTTAAAGCGAGACGCACTCTTGGGTGGCCAAGAAATGAGTCTCAAAGCCGCTCCATCTTTCCGAAGGTCTGGAAGCCAGCTCATCATGTTTGGCTTAATGATGTCATGAACCCAACGCCGTCAACAGCCAAGACAGAAGAAATTCTGTGAGACTGACTGAGGTGAGTTGCACACGCGAAGACCGTTTCAAACGGAAAATGTGCAGCAGGGAACTTGATGCTTTTATGTAATTTCCACACACAAATCTTCTCATTAAATGTGTGCCATAAAGCTAAAACGGTGTCAAGTGGGAAATGTTAATGTCTTTGCACTTTTATAGTACTTTCACAAAACTGTGATTATGAAAAGTTGGTACACAACATCTAATAAGTTTTCTGATTTAAATCAAATTAATTCCAGGCTGAAACTTCATAAATAAGCAGAAATGTAAGCAGTACATTGAAACCGCAAATTTAGTTCAAATTAATTTATAGCCAAATGCTTCTAAATTATCTTGAAGACCAAACTTCCTTTTGGTTTTATAATTAATAGCTTCTTAAGTGTTCTAAACCAACAGCATGACCGAGTTTGAATATCAAACATCATTTTAAATGTCAAAATTAATTCCATGAACAAAACGGATTCCTATGAGGCGTGAGAGTTGAGTTTTACTACTGGAGCTGAAGGCTGGGGAACTTGGAGACAGTTTTTGGAGAACAAAAAACAGACAATTGCACATAAACACACACAAAAAAAGAGCCCATTGGAAAAAAAAACTGTAAGAAAACATGGAAGTGAAGTTGATTTGTCACCCCAAGCTATAAGGTAAAATCGAAAATATCACAGTGCATTCATTTACTTGATGCATTTCAAAACAATACATTTAAATTAATAATTATTAAAGGAATAGTTCACCCAAAAATGAAAATTTGTTTAAAATGTCCTCTCCCTCAGTCCATTCTTCGTCAAATTCTGAGAAATATAGCATTACATGACTTTCTCATCAATGGATGCTCTGCAGTGAATGGGTGCCGTCAGAATGAGAGTCTAAACAGCTGATAAAATCATCACAATAATCCACACCACACCTCTCCAGTCCATCAGTTAACATCTTGTGTAGTGAAAAGTTGAATGCTTATGAGAAACAAATCACAATTAATATGTTTTTAACTTTAAATAATTGCTTCCAGCTAAAATAGGAGTCCTCTATCCATAATATTGTTTTCTCCAGTGCAAAAGATGTCTTGTCTGAATCAGGAGAGAAATCAGCACCGATCAAGCCAAAACTGCTCTAAAGAAATATGTGGGTGGATTTTATATGTGAGAGACAACAGGAGATGGATTGTCTGACATTAACTGATGGACTGGAGTGCTGTGGATTACTTGCAGATTATTGTGAGGTTTTCATCAGCTGTTTAGACGCTCATTCTGACGGCACCCATTCACTGCAGAGCATCTTTTGGTGAGCAAGTGATATAATGCTACATTTCTTCAAATTTGATGAAGAAGCAAACTCATCTACATCTTGGATGGCCTGAGGGTGAGTACATTTTAAGCAAATTTTCATTTTGGGTGAACTATTCTTATAAGTGCAATGTGATTTCGCGGTTGTTCAGGGTGGTAAATGATTTGTTAAAGCGAAAATGTAAGAATCATGACAAAGAACATACGGAACAACAAGATGAATGTTGACTTAATGTAACAGCACAGCAACGCTTGGCCAACAATGCATCCCTATTTTCCCTTAAACAGGATAAAGAGGTGGAAAAGTGGGACATCTGCCCGTGTGAGAGCTGTTAACAGTATTTCCAGCACCTATTAAGTCCCAAAGCTGCGGGTCATCAGGTTGATAATGGTTTTGTGGCACACTTCGCAGTCTGCTGGCATTATATCAGCTACATCCCAGCCAAAAACACACTGTATATCCACTTCACGTCTGGAAAACTAAATTAATTTATAAATGATTAAGTGCGGCATTTCACTGAGATGACAGCTCGGATGAACCATACCTCCATCATATCAGTATCAGTCAAGATTAGGGTTGCAGAAAGGGTGGAACATTTCCAGTAAATTTCAGATCTATTCTAGACATTCTGGAAACTTTCCAGGTTTTTTTTTATATTCCAGGGATTTTGGGAAAGTTTCTGGAAATTTACCAGACATTTTCCACCCCTTTGCAACCCTACTCAAGATCAGTGTTAATTAAATGATCTGCTTCAGTCTGATACTGTGTCACAATTACAAGCTGATTTAATTGATTTGCTTTAATGATTTAATAGGGCTACACATTTATACATCTATAAAAACACAATTTGATTTTGAAGCATATGCAATACTAGATTGGAATCTAATCTAATATAATATAATATAATATAATAGGATTTTTTTTAAATATTTTTTTATGTTGTGGTCAGAATTTTGTTATTTTTATTTGTGCACCACTAGTGGCAATATTAGAATAAATAATTGAATAAATAAAATAAAGATACAGAACTTAACACAAAATAAATGCAAATTAATAAAAAAAAATAGTGCAATAAAATAAAAATATATTTAATTATAATTTAATAAATAAATAAAAACCCTTACCAATGAAAAAAAGAAAGAAAAAAAAAGCCAATCATCTTACCTGGTTAAATCTCCGTGTGAAGGCAACAACATTAGGAGCCAAAATGTGTTTCTCCTTTTTGTTCCAGCCACAGCTAGCAAGCTCCTACAACACAACAGACACAAACAATCACAATTAAGACAGTAAATACAGTCAACAGACTTAATTTCAATGTTAACGTATGAAGGTGTTTTTTATTTCTCTTGGGAATGAGAAGCTGTAGCATTCAGAGCCTTTGACTGACAGCAGGCTTTAGAGGAAGCAGAATAATCTCACTGTGGAGCCCCGTTATTTAAACCAAGTGTAACTGAACCCTGTTTCAGTGATGATTTCATGTTCTTCCAGCTTTGTGGAAGATCTCAAGTTTCCTGGGTCAATCTAGAATTATGCAGATTATTTTTTCAACACTCACACCCCCCAAGTGAACTGGATGTGACAGACTTTCTGTGAGTTTACTTCATTTGCAGCTTACCCACGAGTTCAGCTAAACTAATCTGTTCGCAATTATCCTCTATTTATACACTGTCACAAATGATTACTGACACTGCAAAAAAGACAATTAGAGAACGATCATCTGTCATTTTCCAGATGTCTCTAAAAAGGTCTTCTAGTTTTTAGTCAGGGTTGAAACTCATGACAATGGTCACTTATTTAGTCCATTTAAAAGAAATTACATTTTTGGGGAAAAGGAATATTTTTATTCGACACTAGGGTTATTAGGTTACTAGGTATTCACACACATAACTATACTCAAGCAATCTGTACTTCCAACATAAATTAAGTAAATACATGTAAAAAATAAAATAAAAAAAATAATATAAGAAAACAAGTTTTAAAAATTACATGAATTACATAATAAATAAATAAAGAGTAAATAATAATTTTTTTTAATAAATAAAATGGAAAATAAAAACAAGTCAATTAGAAAATACACCCACACAAATAATATAATTTAAGGTCATTTTTGTCCTTATTATCATCACATTAATAATTTCAATGACAATAAGCCATTATTTAAGTAAGACACTAGGGTTAATAAACTAATATGTAGATTTGGATTAATAATTAAAACCGTGTGGAGTCACAGTTCTGTTTTCCAGTGACCAGATTTTATATTTCAGTACAAACAAAAGATGTTCCACGCAGGACTTGATGTAAAGACTTAAGCCTGCGCTGAATGAAATAAATAAACATTTGGAGCCAAACGTAAGCTGTCTAACCAGAGACACATGCGCAATATGAAATATGTACAATCAAACCAGATCCTCTCATACTGAGGCTTTGCTGAAAATGTTACATTAATAAAATCTTCATGCAATTTCCTAATACTCAATAAAACGTTTCATAACTGCTTGGGGGGGGGGGGGGGGGGGGGGGGTTTGGCCAGAGTAAATATGGTTAAGTCTGAGATGAAGAGAGACAAAAACAAACACAAAAGGGTGTGATGAAGTGAAGGAGCCCTGGGCTCTGCAGGTGGCCATATGAGCTCACAGTGAACACTTGAAGAACACCCAACCAATCAAAAAGACGACATGTGAGAGGTCAAAAGTTCGTGTTTTCACTTTCATTCCCAGAATGCCTGGCACTAAAGTGGACGCACGGCACTGTGGGTATTCTGAAAGGCCACAGTAGTCTCTCCTGTCCCCACATCAGTGCGCTCGAGGACATTTCAGTGTCATTTACAGCTCACTAGACGAGGCACAAGCAGTTATAATCCAGTTCTACAATTAAATCATTTTTTGTTGAACAATACTATGAACCAGACTTAAACATGCCATTTTTTGCCCTAAATAGGTTATTTACTTAATGAGAATCATCAAACAAAATTCTAAATATTAAATTTATAAAATTATATAAATGCATTTATTTATATAAGATAATTTGCATAAATTGTATAAAATCAAATTATTAATATAATACATACGCTATATTTTTAAAAATGAAAGAAAAAAATACGAAACTTTATTTTTAATTACAGTAATGAAAAAGTATATAATTTTATTATATAACATAATACACCCAATTTTCATGATCATATAGTCATATTACAGTAACTCTAATTCTATTATTACATTATTGTATATGTTTGTATTCTATCATTAAAGTATGATAATAATACATATTAATCGCTGTAATTACATTTTAATTACATTTTATTCTCATTACTGTAATAAATGTAATTATATATATATATATATATATATATATATATATATATATATATATATATATACACATACATACATACATACATATACACACACACACACAAACCCGATTTCCAAAAAAGTTGGGGCACTGTACAAATTGTGAATAAAAACAAAATGATATGATGTGGAAGTTACAAATTGCAAT